>NC_085864.1:50498209-50545709 GCF_034702125.1 Engraulis encrasicolus
GAGCTACTGCCAAAATAGTGTGGCCTCAGCACTGTTTGATAATATTCTAGGTAGGAGACGGCTGGCCAAAATAGATAGTGCAGTCGCAGCATACGTGATGTCCACCTTGTGATGTGTTTTAACTACAGTAAGAAGGGAACAGAACATCTGGAAACATGAATGCTAAGACAATTCAGCTGTAGCCCTAAAGATAAAGAATGAGATTAGTATGCTCAATATGGCACCAACTTCAGAGGAAAGCCATCTGGACTCTATTATGGACAATCAGCATCACCCCCTTAACGCCACCTTCACTAACCAACTGAGTCTGTTCAGTCACAGACTCCGTGCTTTCACCTGCAGGACAGACAGGCTAAGGAGGTCCTTTGTCCCTTGGGCCATTCAACTGTTTAACAGTATACAGAAGGACACTAAGAAGGACATCATTATTGCGGATTGGACTGCCTGAGATGCCAGAGCTGGCCCAGATCTGGAACCTCTTGGCATGTGTGACTGTGTCTGTGTCTGTGTCTGTGTTTGTTTTTATGTAGCTACTTGACACCTGAATTTCCCCCTGGGGATCAATAAAGTTTCTCTACTCTACTCTACTCTACTCTACTCCAGCAGTGTTGCATCAACCAACCAGCTAGGAATACAGGAAGACCTATGTAGAAGTCTGAGACTGTGAGGATGTGTGTGTGTGTACGTACGTGTGTGTGCACGTGTGTGTGTGTGTACATGTCCGTGCGTGCGTGTGTAAGCAGTGTGCAAAACTAAGTCCCTGATGTGACAACCTGGTGCATGCGTGGACTAATTACGATCTCATTTTCAAACATTTAGCTGGCGGTGCGAGCAGCATTGCCTCGTTTGCTCTCCGTTAATTTGAGCAGGAACGGTACAATGGCAGGAAGGCAGACATAATGACAGGCAGGCAGGTACAATGGCAGGCACACAGCTGTGCAATGGGCCGTTATATTGCTCAAGGATGGTGAGCCGTAAAAATGAGACACACAGACACAGATGCATGTACACGCACACACACACTTTTTGCTGATGAGGACTGAAACTTCTTAGATTCCGGGATGTGAAGCATTAAACCCCATCGACAGACTATGAGAAAAACCTCACTCGACTGGTGGAGACTGAGAAAGAACACCAAATTTGGGGCCCTAGGAACAACCTCTTCCATGGGCCCCCCTACACACACCCCAACCTACCCAACCCCCTCCCCCCGCGCGCGCACGCCTACCACCTGATATCATCATCCTTCTTGCCTTCCTCAGAATACCCCTCTATGCTGTCCTCTCCTTCACTTTAATCATCCTCATCTTCAATCATATGACATAGGCTAATAGACATAATAACAGCCTAACCTGTCAGTATTGCAATGTTTCTGAGTTTGAAATTTGTGCCTAGACCAAAACTTTCCCTAAACCTAACCTGTCACAGACAGCAGGACCATATGTGCATATCAGAGATGATGGTAATCTAAACTAAAGCAGCGTTAGGTCGGAACATTGGACTGTCGGGACAAAGGGTTTAATTTTATCGGGTAAAAGGTCTGTAAGACTAAGTGCTGTAGGATCAATGGGAAATTTTCTGAATATTGATGCATCGGACCAAAGGGGCGTCGGAAAAACGAGGAGTCCCCCCTGAATCAAGCCTCCTATGAAAGTATGTTTACTCTGGGAGATACTACATCTCGCTCTTGTGACGTGTTTTGCTAAAATTGGTTTGAGCACTGTGCTGAGACATGTGCATTGGATATATGAGGTTATCATTCGAATGTGTAAGCCAAATCCAGCAGAAGACCATCTCCCATGGAACTACCTATATGTTGTCATTAACACACCAGCTACTGTATGTAACCTTCAGAAGGTTGGAGTGACAAATCTGAAATGGCACATTCTCTGTGATAAGGGCACATTGTACATATGATGTTCCCCGGGTCCTATGTTCCCCTGTCTTTGTATGGGAGTGGGGGACATAGGACCCTTTTTCGTAGCCTCTTTCTGCAGCATGGGTCGCCGGCGACCCTATTCACTTGCTGAAAATGCTTAACTACATCATAACAACATTGCCATGACATTACAGAGAGCCATAGTGCTGCGCTAAGGTTTTTCTTTAAAAGGGTTCTATGTTCCCCGCATTGTATGTTTCCAAGTTTTCAAATTGTGCCCTTCCCAAAACCATCCCTAAACCTAACCTGTCAGAAATGCAATGTTTCTGAGTTGTAAATTTGTGCCCTGGCTCCTGACCAAAACTATCCCTAAACCTAACCTGTCAGAGGTGCAAAAACAACCTGCGCTTTGCCATGCGGCAGCAGTCTACTCGGAAGCAGCTGGGAACGTAGAACCCTTTTTTTGAAAAGTTCCCCGCATTGTGTGTTTCCATTTTTTCTAATTGTGCCCTTATCAAAAACCATCCCTAAACCTAACCTGTCAGAAATGCAATGTTTCTGAGTTTTGAATTTGGGCCCTGACCAAAAATATCCCTAAACCTAACCTGCCACAGTTGCAACAACAACCTGCACTTTGCCATGTGGCAGCAGTCTACTTTGAAGCAGTGGGGAACATAGAACCCTTTTTTGAAAAGGTAGAGGTAGAGGGGAACATAGGACCCGGGGAACATAGGGATGACCCCGGTTGAATAGATGGTTGGCACATGCATGACTACCCAAAATACATGAAAAAACAAGTCCGACAGGCGGACAACAGATGCGTCCGTCTATGCCCGTTCTGAACCTTTTTTGCCCAAACGCCCCCTTGGCATCCTCATAACCTGTCAAGGCAATTTATCAATAAGCCTACCATGTACTGT
Organism: Engraulis encrasicolus; assembly: GCF_034702125.1. Taxonomy (NCBI): domain Eukaryota; kingdom Metazoa; phylum Chordata; class Actinopteri; order Clupeiformes; family Engraulidae; genus Engraulis; species Engraulis encrasicolus. The sequence continues at coordinate 50,501,009 of NC_085864.1, forward strand.
ATAAGCCTGGATTTGAAAAAGTACCATAGGATTTCAACAGTGTTGGGCAAGTTACTGAAAATCTGTAATGCATTGCTGATTACATGTTAGGCTACTGTCTTTTCAAAATAATCCTTTAAGCGGCGTACACACACAAAGCTAGCTTTTCGCTTGCTCGCCTACTCGCCACTCTTTCATGGAACGTTCACTGAAAGTTCCCGCGGCTTTAACTGCCAATGAACAGGCGAGAAGTACCGAACTCTGCATTCCAATTGGTTACTCGCTTACTCGCCTCGTTCGAAGATAAAATATTTTCAACTCGGAATCCGCCCACATCGCATCGCTTGTACAGTGCTCGCCTACTCGCCTGCGAGTCTCGCTGGAACACATCGACATTCTATTGACTTCATCCGCTGAGCGAGCAACTAGTAGCGACGTGTGTGTACGGCCCTTTACACTACATTTAGCAATTTGGGGACCTAAGGCGAATTTAGCTAGGGGGGCCATCGGTCCATCCCATATCACATTTTTTTTTTAACATAAAATCTCTATTTTTGATATTTATTTATTTTTTAATCACGATTTTTTATTTTAAAAAAAAATAATTACAAACATAAAAAACAGGCAAACATTACAACCCTTTCTGGACAGATTTCAATGAATAGGCTATTTGCAATTTTGCATAGGCCTACATTAGGCTAAATAAACTAAAATGTGAAATTCTCTTTTCACTTTAATATGAGAGCAGTGATGTCACCCCCTCACTGAAGTGTTATTTCATGTGTGTGCATGATGCTGTCACCTATTTGAAGTGACGTTGATGTTGGATTTCATGGAATACTTTTAAATGCCGCTTTGGGAAGAAAACAGGTGAACTGTCTTTCTGTCAAAACAGTGGTTTGCAGGCGTTTGCGTTTTCACGTGGATATTGTCTTCGTGGACCGTAACAGACAAACCGTAAGTTCCATAAACTAATCAATGAGACATTTACTGCATAAACCGAAAAGCGCGCTCTCTGTCAAGCGGTCGCCCCGAACAAACCCTTTAAAAGACGCGTGTGCGTATGATCAACAGTAACACAGCCTTCACTCTCCCTGTGCTCGCGTTAATCGAAGTATCGAAGTAATCTCCTCCACCCACGCTCAAAGCGCGAGTTGCTCTCTTGCCTGCACTTCTCACAGCATTGTCAAAAAAATACAGAGGATTGCCGGTGTTCGGGCTGTTGTTTTCTTCAAAGGGTGTTGTTTCTTTTGATTGGTGACGCTGTGTAGTCTAACAACACTGAACATAGGAAACGCTATCTGCAAATGTCTCATGCCTTCCTATTTTTTGTGCTCCGCTTGGTGTTATTGACCATGAAGAGTTTGTTGAGTGTGGCGCTTGACAGCTACTCCTTATCTGAAGACGTCTTTGTGTGAATGTTTAGGAACTCGGCTAGCACACATGGCACACATGGATGGAATATGCATACAGACTTCTGTGCTTCTGCAGTTGTGTCAGATAATGCAATCAATCAGCTGCGTAGCCGGTTTGCTAACCATTATGGTAGACGTTTTGGTTTGCACGCATGAGCTCCAGGTCAAAACTGAGCTCCGCCACTCCACTGAGCGACTGCCACCTTGTGGACACAAGAGGGAATCACAAGAGGGAATCACAATTCAGAAACGCATCACGGGAGGGCGGACGGACGGACGGCAGACGGACGGACGGACGGACGGACACCAAAGCCTCTTATAGAGATGCGTGGGACGCATCTAATAATACAGGCTACAACGGAAGGATTGTCTATCGTAATCTGCCGTCTCTGATACAACATTAAGTTAGTGGTAGCCTACTGACGACTCCTTTATCGGAGTAAGGTAACGACATGCGAAAATCCGTCCCAAAACATCTTGTTTTACAAGTAAAACTGTTGTTGGCAGCCGAGTTAGTCTGAGGTAAGATGGCAGCGCTGCTCCCTGACTTCTGCTTACGGTTAAGAGTGCCGATTTCATTGTTTCTCCACGGAGGCAGGCAGTCGGCGAGTTGAAGTTATGGGTACGGCGCGAGGATGGTAGGTTAGATAGTTAAAGGGACACTGCAGGAAATGGTCAAAAAAAGGGTACTGCAACTATGCTGCTTATTGAAATGGGGCTGCCTATTGCCCAATTTGATCATTACATGAAAGCTAACTAGTATTAAACAAATATTTTCTAGTACGGTCCAAGTGCAGTCATTTTTGCAGCTATAAATGGTAGTATTTATGAAAAAGGTAACATTAGTGAATGGGCAGCATGAAGTCTGAAAAACATTGTTGACATAGAATTGACAGAGGGTAGATAGTCTTTGTCGTAGGTCCAATCATCAGCTTGGGTCTTGCGCCAGCAGATCCAGGAGAGCCTGCTGTAGCCGTGCAGCAGGAACTGGACCTTTAACCCCCAAAACTAAGAGGGCCAGGTTTTAATCCTACCGATAAAGATTAAAATCCTGAGAGAAGAACGCAACTTAACCCCCCAAAAGAAAGAACAAGGATAAGAGGAGACACAGGACCCACCGTAGGCGACGACTGGAACCCACCTAGAGCAGATAATGGGGAGGGAGAATAAATGAGATAGACATGACATTATGAAGGTATTCAGGAACAAGCCAAATCATGTAGCCACACGGTAGACATGCAATACACCAGCACCACCACCAGTAGTTGTAGCATACAGACAAAATACTAAGGGGTCTTACACACCAAGGCGGTAAAGCGTCGCGGAACGGCCACGTTTTTTACCGGCGTCGGTGAAAATACATTGAAACATATCTGTCCTTACACACCAACCGGCGGTAGTCGAGCGTCAGCGGCGCGGGAGCCGGCTCTGCGCCGCGCTGCATTTGGAAAATAGAACTCGAGCGTATTTTTCACGACAGCGACTGGCGGTGTCTCATTCAAATGAATGGCAAAGTAGCATGCTAGCTTTGGCTGTTGGGAGGGTTTTGAATAGGAGTGGCCGCCCACGCCGACGCTGTCAGTGTGAAAGGCAGAGAAAAACACGCCGGCCAAAACTAAGCAGAAAGACCGCGTTCGTCCCGGGACCGTTCCGTTCCGCCTTGGTATGTTTTGGCCCTTATGCAGACGCACAGAAGGGCACTCGCATAGCAAGCAGCGCAGGAAAATGAAGTTTTCAACTTGGCAAGCAGCAATTCTCTTGTCTTTGCACGGCTAGGCAAGCAGCCTTTCCAGGCGAGCTGCTTTTACAGGGCTCTAACGTCACTTCATATAACCAGCCAAGGTGGCTAGTAAAAGTTAATGTTGCAAACAATCTTATATCCGCCTGCTGGCATATATCCCACCTGTCCAGCAACGAGAGCCAATTGCTTGCTGAGCTGCACTGTCATTTATCCAATGAATTATCTCGCCACATCAGCGCGTAAGCTTTTTGACTGCTCAAACCTAATCGGTATGCCCCCGGATTCTGCTTCAGCCGGTCGGTTGCTGATGACATGTGCGGTTCACATCGGGCAGCTACTCGTGGGGTTGCAACAGAGAGTGCGTCTTAATATGCGACCTTGCCTCCTCCACTTGCCTCCTCCACTTGCTTCTCGTCATGATGACATCACTGACAACAGCATTATATTTCAATATCTTGCAAAAGCTCAATTGTAAAGTCTTTTTCTCATTTGCAATTCGGATGGTGAATGAAAAACAGTCCCTCAAAAGTTGTTGTGGCGAGGCTGACAGCTGGGAAACTTTATCGTTTTCTCCACGGAGGAGGGGCCAGGAGGCGGGACGAGGAGACAAGCACAAGTGGAGGAGGCAAGGACACATATTGGGATGCACCCACAGAGTCCGCGGCCACTTGATCCCACAGACCACTGTGTCTCACGCATGTGCAGTTCAACACATCAGTAAGAAAATGATGATTTACAGCGTTGCTTTCATACAGTATATACGGCCAATCTGAGACAGCCATTATGAACTAGTTTTCATTGTGGGTCGCTCCTTTGTTCCATTTCTGTATAATCATTCATTTTAGGACGGCAAACATATCACCCCCTTCTGGTTGTCCGACAAATCGCACCCTGGTCTTACTAATCTGAAAATTGCAACCCTGAGGAGTAGCCAAGATGGCCGCCAAGTGAAAGCAGAGAATCTCTAACAGGGAGAAGGTTCAGTCTCATTGGTTCCCATTGTAGCCAGTTAGCTTTGCATGCAAAATGCAGTAACTATGGAGTGTCCACTAGTTGGCGAGCGTAGTTCAGTCCATCCAGAGCGGCTCTGAGTCCATCATGTGGGAAAATGTATGGAATGGAATGGAATGCTAAATACATTGCTACTGCCATTTCCAGTCACAAATATTATCAACAAAACATTCCTGGTAAGCACTATGACTGTTGTTTAACAATAGGCTGTATTGACAAATCGTTCAGGTGTGAAGTTTTACAGCAGGTTAGAAGATTTCAACCTGTACTCGCTAGCATCATGTTTGTGGGTTTGGCCCCATAAAAATTGAGCTTTGTGACCCAGTATATAATAATCTAGTGGCGCAAAATAATCGAAACGCTACTCAAATGGGGTCTTATTATTTCTAGCTTCGAACTTAATATTAATATTTCAGGACAAAAAATTATAAAAAAATCACAAAAATTATAATGGTAGAAAACTCCATTGACACCCATTCATTTTGCACTGGAGTAGGATTAAGGTTAGCCAGTTGTGGCTAGTAGCTAGTTCCATGAGTGAACACCCCCTGGTAAAAGGACTTTATTAAAGTGACTTTGGCTGTATTGAGCTAGCCAGGCCGCGCCCTCCTAGAGATGCAACACCTTTGGTGTTGCAACTAGTCAGGTCAAGATGAATTCAAGTACTTTCTGAGTTCCCAAAAATATGTAACTCCTTTCATGGTGTCAGGAAGCAAACAACCATAAGCAAACCAAGGGAGCCGGGTCAACCATGCCGTATGGGAAATGTTAATTGATCCTCCACTTGCTTGTCTCTTCGTACCAGGAAGTAATATGTCATGATGACATCACTGACAACAGCATTATATTTCAATATCTTGCAAAAGCTCAATTGTAAAGTCTTTCTCTTATTTTCAATTGGGATGGTGAATGAAAAACAGTCCCTCAAAAGTTGTTGTGGCTAGGCTGACAGCTGGGAAACTTTATCGTTTTCTCCACAGAGGAGGGGACGGGAGGCGGGACGAGGAGACGAGCGCAAGTGGATGAGGCAAGGTCGCATATTGTAACGCACTCTTGGTCATACCAAGTCTTGAAGAGATTTGAACGTCGATGACAATCAGGCTAGTGTTGAGAGCTGTTTGATCATTTATACGTAAATGGCAGCAGCCTACTGTATTGCCTTTATTAACCCTCTAGCTACCATAACGGCAGTGAACGTCCGGCTGGATCTGTACCAGAACAGCCGCGGCCGGCCGGAATATTTTCATATGAAAATACAGCTGAACGGCCGTCATCATGCAGTTTTTCCAGCTTTCAAACACTTTAGCTCAATATTACAGACCCTCCTCGATATACTTTCAGTATAAAAACTATATGTTTATATTATATTATTTTTCAGTATTTTAGATTTTATGACGAGATGCGCCGCTTTATGCGATTTGGCAATCTGCCGTCAATTCAAATGACGGCCGTCCGAGATTGGATGGCTACAAACACAACCATTCTGTTTCTACAACCAATATACACTAAATATGAAAACTTCCAACCCTCTTCGATCTATTTTCATGGTCAACAGCCCATGTGTATGACTATTTAGGCTATTTTTAGATCATGTTGTTTTATTAGGCTTATGAGATGGTGTTCAACTGTGATAAGTTCTGCCATGGTCCTAAATAGCAAACACAACTGTCCAGCCAATGTCTACACGCTACATATTAAAAATGTAAAGTGTCTTCGGTGTGTTTTCAGAGTCAAACCATATGTTGGTATCCAACTATCTTAGTTTCCTGGAACAACTTACAGCGACAGCTCTGCGTAACCGGCGCATCGTGAAGGAAGCGCAGCATGGAACAATTGGCTACTCATTTTGCGTGTCAGCTTTGGCAAAGCAGTCAAGGACTGTTACTACTCCACGTTGTCCTTCATAAAAATGTGCGCGAAGACGTTGAGTTGAATGCTAACTTCCAATAATAGCCTACCAACGTGGTGTTTGTAGCACTTCAATTCCGGTCAAAGTCGGTGATGCCTGGCGCGTCTTACCTGTGCCAAATTGGGAGGGGAAACTTCCTAGAGCTCCATTCATGTCCTGTCTTCTATCGCGGACACTTCTACGCAGTGATGTTCCCAATGAGTCTCCCGTGTCGAAGCGGGTTCCCCCAGGATTGTTAAACCTAAATTCAATGCTTTTAAGACCTTTTTTAATGCATGTTCACATAAAATTTAATACTTTTATCGCACCCATTATTTCAATAATATTGAACGAAATTCAATTAAGAAAGCGCGTATCAAATTCAAACCTCATTACTTCTTAAGAGATTACCTCTCTGTTTGGCACAAGAATGTACATTTATGGAAAATACAATTAAAACACATGCAAAGTTGCATTGTAGCATCTCAGATTTATTTACTTAAACAAACCCCAGAATTGAATTCAAAAGCTGCTTCAAAAGCACTATTTATTTGTTAATTGCAGATTACCGACTTGCTGTGATGATCACCGATCAGCCAAACACAGAAAGAATTGGAACATTTGCTGTTTTTTATAGGCTATTGACATTTTCTAGGATGAAGTAGACCAATCATAGGCCTAATCATAATTTGCACATGTACTGTAACCTATATTCATACAGTAGGCCTATCTGTCTTTCAACATGTATTAGCCAATATAATGTAAACCTATCAGACTAAATTGGAGTAGACCATTATTATTGTTGTTGGGCCTAATAATTAGGCCTAATCGTTTTTCTTCACTCCATTATAATGACGTTCAAAAAGCATAATTGCCTACATTTAAATGTACCATTTACAATTTGAGCGTTAAACTGACAATAACCCACTCATTTTTTTGAGTCAACAAGTTATTGGTCATAGGGCTAGTTGTGCAAGTAATGATCCCCCTTAATGTAGTGTTTTACAGGTATTTGAGAATAGCACTGCCATAGTCGAATGGCCACAATAATGATTATCCGATAAGACCATGCATGCGTCCATGCTTGTTTACTATTTTTCACCATGCGCAATTCTGGGAAGTATGCATTATCTGAGCATGATTCAGTAAGGAAATGCGCCGTGAGCCCCCCTATTCATAGATGGGTCAGGTCTCCTGGTTTAGCAGCGCATCGATTAAAACAAGATCAATGAAGTAGTCGTCTTTTTTTCCGAACAGCAAGGGGAAATAGTTCAGAGACGGGATTTGATACGAGTCAAGTTTGCTACCAACAGGTATAGCGTGCCCACGCGTTGGTGTGTGGAGTGCACTGTAGCCTAACCAGTGTGTGATTTAACCGCGTCTGTGGTTATTATTGGCCACCTCAAAAATTCAATGCAAGATTTTAAAAAGAGGCTAAATGTTGCATGACGTCGCCTTGTTTTCTGCTAACGCTTTTAGGAGCTCCTCAAACAAGAGTGTGTTAATTAATGTCGGTGGTCGTTGGTGATACATCTATCTAGTTGCGACCAATCGATAGGTCTGTCTCGCCAAGTAGCCTAATTGCGTTTGTAACACAGCTTTGTCATGAAATTGAAATGGCTACAAATGACAGCGGTGGATTTCTGATTGTTCCTTAAGTTTGCTTCACAACGTTCAATAGCCTTAAAAAGAATACCCCAAGAAAACCGGTAACACTCCACAACGTCAGTTCTCCACTGTTTGCATGAACACAATGAAATAATAAATATAAAGGGGGGGTGGCTTTGATCACAACCTGCTTCTCGAGTTCAACTGGTGCTTGGACGGCACAAATAAAACTTTGCTGGTTAGTGGAAAAAATACTTGTGCGCTACATCGAGGATAGATAATTGTTAATGGATTCCCAGGTTCACGCTCCCATTTCATTACACTCCCATTTCATCTCGCTCCCACTAGCCAGACTAACGGTACCACCGCCATATTACGGAGCCAGTTATCTTGTTGATGTTAGTTTTTTGTTTCTAACCCTAACCTTAACCCTAAACCTAAACCTAACCCTAACCTTAACCCTAACCCTAAACCTAACCCTAACCCTAAACCTAAACCTAACCCTAAATTGCTTGTATGTGGCAGTATATGATAATACGTGAAATATAATCGGGTGGGGACCGCAAGTCCGGGAGTGATAGAAACACCGGGGACCGCACGTCCGGGAGCGAACTCCGTTGGGAGTCTCAGTCTGTATGCCTTGTTAATGCTACACTTCCCGTTGTCGCTGCAGCACTCAAGGTTTGTGCACGTGTTTACAGTGCAACGAATGGACGTTCTGTGCGTCATCTTCATTATGAAAAAAGCCCAGCGTAAACGTTTTCTTGCATAGTGTGCAGCACGCCTCGCGGTCATTCGGCACAGATTTTACCCAAAAGTATTTTGGATCCTGCAGCCACTTGGGGTTAAACCGGCACTTTCCCATTCTTCACCTCACCTCATCAAAAAATGACGCCGCTGCACTCTAGATTTGTGTTTACAGTAGCGTTCTACAACGAATCATGGGTATTGACGTTCTGTGCGTCATCTTCATTATGAAAAAAAAAAAAAACTTCGTCCTTTAGGTTGCACACTGAAATGTTTTTTGAAAATTTAATGCCGCAGTGAAAAAAATTCCCGACTTTTAACAGCTAATTCAATGCTATTAATGCTCTTAATGCTGGATAACTAAATTCAATGCCTTTTTAATATTTTTAATAACCCGCGGGAACCCTGGTGTGTCAGAAAAATGAACCATCGCAAAGGAAAGCGTGTATCGGAGCTTGATTCGTTTGCAGTTGATCACGTGATTCGTGACGTTTGAAGCTTCATTCAGCGCCCATTCACATGAAGCTTCAACAGTGACGTGAGGAGTCGACTGAAAGAGTTGCGCAGCATTGAAGTTGATCAAAGTGCTGCGAGCCTGCGTGCGATTGCAGGTTTGTAGTCGGAAGAATTCACCAAATTCAGTGCAGCTAGCGTAATAAAATGAACAAAATGAACAATAAGCAATGGTGCCCTATGGCAACTGTAATTTGGCTTTTAAAATGGAACTTTTAAAAATTAAATGTCATTACAAAATGCATTTGGCGACGCCTACAGTTAAATACCAGCTTGTTTCCATTCAAGGGAGTCTGTCGCCGTAGTGTAGTGGATAGAGTGGTGCGCTTACAGTCTAATGATCGTGAGTTCTAACCCTGCTCCAGCTTCCTCAAAAATGCATGTGGTCAGAATGTCAGGGCAGAAGCATTCTTGCTGCTGAAGTTTATAAACATTAAAAAAAAAATCAGCCGTTATTGGGATAAAATATTACTCTGACTAACTGCAATGCAATTTTGTGGCAAATGACTAGGAGATTTTTAGGCCTATGTCCATTATGATCCGTCACATTTCAGTGACTAAAATACTTAATGCACGCCGTTAATTCGTTCTCGCAAAATAAACGTGAAGGCATTTTTTCAGTTGTTTTATTCATGCACAAGAATCCATGTAGGCCTTTTCATTTTGCGTTTTGGTTCAAACTGCAATTCAGCATTTTTTGCCAGCAGGTGTCCTCATAGAGTATTTGAAGCACTGAATGAATCACCCATTACTCGAAGCAATCGCCACTGAAGCTTTGTGCTTCAACGAAGCTTCATTTGCCCATCACTGCTTCTACGGTTATCCTTACACGTCTTTGACATGGTTTAGTTCAAACATTATTAGCTATTGTAGTCCATTACAGTTATACCGCTTGAAACCGCTTGAAAACAGGACTTTTGGGTGAACGACATTTGTTGTCGTCACATGATCATTGTTCAACTTTGACCCTGGATGGATGGATGGATAGACGGAAGGATAGATAGATAGATGGATAGAGAGATCGATAGATAGATAGATAGGCCTAAATATATAGATATATAGATAGATAGGCCTAGATAATATCGGATTTTTATCACATTTTTATCATTTAATCCACATCAAAGGCACTCTATGGGAATACTGAACAATTAATTATCCATAAATGATAGTAACTTGTAATTGCCACTTTTCATTTCTTTTCAAGTTATTTGACATTATTTAGAATATGACCAAAATGTCAATTTTTCCTTAGAATTCCTGGTGGGATTTCGGCCTTTTCAAAAAAAATTCTGGTAGCTAGAGGGTTAAGATCCCGCCAGGGATAAGATCAGATAAGAACACAGTAGCACCAACAAATAAAGGGCTAGTGAAAGTGTCCATTTGCACGTTATCATTTGCAATTCCTTTTTTGCATTTATGATGTTGTTTGACGTCATTCACTCCCTTTTGAGTTTATGAGTTTTTTGTGGCATAAACAGGGGGTGAATAGGTATGGCATGGCCGCTTCTTCATTTGCAAGTTCTTTGTCATTTTATGTCTTTACGATGCCTTCCTCACGTCACAGACAACAGGCAGCGACGTGTGGCGCCTCACCTGTGTATATAGAGAGTACTTATGTAAATCATGAGGGGCTGAATTCTGTGACGCTAACAGAATATTATTTGGGACAGCCTGGCAAAGCCACCCATTTGGCCTGAGTTTGACAGAGCAACACCCAGACTGACGAGGTAGATCTCATCCCTAAACAACTCCTGCTACTGGTCACAGACTTGCTAAGGTGAGGAGTGTTTTCTTATCTATGTGTGTTTTTACCCTTACAGAGTAAGCTTTGTGTGACAGTCTTTAGTGAGGACTAAGATTGTAAGGAACAAAGATTTTCTACTCCATTGTATTATATGTTTTTATGGACTGTATTTTGTCCTCAGGTATTGCTCATGTATTTGACCTTTGTGTGACCTCTTCCAGGTTTTTCCTCTCAGCATCCACAACGATGGGGACTTGTGGCCTGGGACTGATGCTACTGTTCCCAGGTCAGTACATTTGATTTATTGGATACTCAAAGGCTCCAGATGATTGCTATGATGCTGAGGATGCAGATATTTAATTTGTCAAATGTATAGAAATATCGCAAATATATATAATATGGATAAAATTGGACTCCGTCCACTGTTGCTGTGTAGAGTGCCAAATAGTCCAGCGGATTGGTGAATTGATCATGCACTTTTGAGTAAAAGCATGAAAATTGGTACACATATACCTCTTCCTATGCTTATTAATATAAGCGTTGGAGGCGTCGCGAAAAATTAAGAATTTTCAAGATGGCCGCCAAATCCAATATGGCCAACTCAAATTAATGAAACTACCTGACACGTTGTTGTAAAAGCATGAAAATTGGTACATATATCCTTCTTGATATGCTGATTAATATTAGCATTGGAGGCATAGCGAAAAATTATGAATTTTCAAGATGGCCGCCAAATCCAATATGGTCAACCCATATTAACGAAACTACCTGACACTTTGTAGTAAAGGCCTGGAAATTGATACACATGTCCTTCTTAATATGCTGATCAATGTTATCATTGGAGGCGCCACGAAAAATGCTGTATTTTCAAGATGGCCGCCAAATCCAATATGGCCAACCCATATTAGTGAGAAACCATCATGCACTGCGTCATAAATGCCTGAAATTTGGTAAATACATACTCTATGATGTAAATGGAATTGTTGCGTAAAACCAAAATTGAAATGTTCAAAATGGCCACCAAATGAAATATGGCCGACCCATATAACAGGAATTGTATAGCAGATGAGTGAATCCATTATGCACGTAGTAAAAGCATGAAAATGGTTACACATTTCCTTCTTTTTCAGCTGATTATTAGATGTGAAAAACACAGAATTTTCAAAATGGCCGCCAAATCCAATATGGCCAACCCATATTATCTACCGGGCACTTTGTGTAGGCTACCAATTATGATGCTTTTACCACAGTTACATCTTTATGAGCAGATTAATATTAGGAATGGAGGTATGAAAAAAAATCGGAATTTTCCAGACAAATCAAACATGTTTGACCCATATTAGTGAAATCACCATGCACTTTGTAGCAGGAGCATGCAATCAGCACACATATACTTATTGATATGTATAATAATGTAGAAGGGTTCACGTGAGAAGTGCGTGAACGCACACACACACAAGTAATAGTCCTAAAAAAGATTACTCTGGAAGTGATCCTAACATAGCCTAATTTCGAAACATCAAACCCTACTGTGAATAATTTCACATTATCACTTTAACAATTTCACTGTATTACCTTATCAAATTGACCTGAAAGAACACACAGGAAACAGAGGTAGCATTTAAAATCTGCGAGCAGATTTTATTGTTTAACGGCCGGAGGAGTTACTGCGTGGGGAGGCACCCAGCAAGTCCTGAAGTGTATACAGAAACAAACTTATTTAAACCAGTCCCAGCCCCCCCCAGTCCATGACATGATCTTTCCTATCATGAATATGCTAAAACATAATATGAGGAACATATATGGTCTCGTCTCCCCCTGTCTCCGTGGGCACTTAGTGGCGTCTGGTATGTTATGAATAGCTTTTACCAGCCTAAACAGGTCATATAGTTCAACAGACTAGTACTCCAAACAGGACGACCAAGGCAGAGATGTTTTCCTTGTGGACCAGAGATGTCACATAACTCAGAGCAAAGGAGAGAGAGAGAGAGAGAGAAAGAAAGAGACAGAGAAAGAGAGAGTAACAAAGAATAACAGAGTATATTTTCAATAATACATGTAGAGAATTTCTTAACATTCCCTCCTCTTAAAAATATAATCATTACCACTAAACAATCACCATGGCTTTTACGCATGGTGTGTAGAATGAAAATATTCAAATATAAAGGTTAGAGTTGTTCAGTTATTCAGAACCATTACACTGCGTTAGTCTGCTCCATATTAGTTATTAACAGTTCCAAATTGTCTCAGTTCTTAAACAAGGCTGTACCCATGCTTGTCCAGGAAACGTCTTTCTCAAAATCAGCAGTTTTCTTTTTTTCATCCATTGGAATCATTCTGATGGCACACGTGCATCTGCGTAGACAATGCAGAGCGTCACTTTGAATCAGACACTATAAAGATCTGTCATTCAGACAGAAGCACGAATACCTCCCCAACCTCGTTGTGGGCAAAGTTTCAACTTGTGTCCGACCAATAGATTCCTTGCTGCTGAGAGAGAGAGAGAGAGAGAGCAGTGTCTATTTCCTGCCAAGGCATCCAGTCAGCATAAATATTTAGGTAATGGACCAGCAGCTTTCACATGAGCATAGGGAGCAACTAAGGCATTCCTTAAAGATTTTAAATTGGTATAGCGAAGTCAAAACATCTATGGTGTCATTCTAATCACGTAAAATTAGGAAGAAATCATACCTATGTTTCGAATATGCACAATGTTAAAACAAAATCATTATTTCTTGTGCTCTCAATGAAGTCTTAAACACACATAAGCCATGTATGACAGGTACAGGTACACGTAATATTCACTTCATCATCAGTGTCTATCAATCATCTTCTCTCAAAGTCCATGTTCATAGAAAATGTCCAACTTGTAAGGAAAAACACAGTCTCACACTTGCATTCTCCATTGGCTGAGGAGAGCTCCTTGCTCACCAGTACTGAAACGGACGGAATGTAAACATTCGGTCCCTTTTGATGCAACCGGGCAGCTCTCTCCACTCCAAGTCTTAACTTGCAACCAGGGAAGCTGACAAGGGGGACAAAGGGAACAGTTGCCCCGGGCCCTGGGAGAAGGGGGGGCAGAATTGGGTCCTCACTACATTGCATGTATTGGGTGAGGGGGCCCTTTCAGATGACTTTGTCCGGGGCTCAGCCAAATCTGTCAGCGGCCCTGCGTGCAACTCGGGACTTTTCCTGCTGAAAATGAAGAACAGCGAAAAGTATTCTACTCTAAACATTTATCATTCTCAATGTGTTTCTAAATATGGTTAGTGAAATCAACATTATTGTAAGTAAATGTGTTAGTTTTGGTTAGGGGTGAAGTTTCAGAACAAGATCTCATTTAACATGCATTTGTTTGATGCACTATTCATTAATTTGAGGAGTAGCACATTTCAAAAACAGCCATTATTCCATGTGCTTTAAAGAATTACCAAACAAAATAAAAACATGATGCATAAAACATCTGTAAATATCCTAAAATGTCTCTCCTGTTTGAGGCATGTGTCATCCACATGACTCAATAACACTGAAGTCATACCTAAACAGGCTTTGAGCACAGTAAACGAGGAGGATAATTGTTAACACAAATCAAACCAAGTTGGAGAGAGAATAAAAACAAAATACAGCATAACCCAGAAAGTTGTAAACCAAATAAAAAATAAAAAAGTAAAACACAAACACTTCCAAACACCCTGCACCCTCCATCACAGAGGTGCATACATCATTACAGGAAAAGGCAAACACAGTCAGCAATTCGCCGCACAGAAAGAAGCTCTCAGTGGGCATCTTAACCACACACAGACAGTAACAAGGAGAAGTGTGCAGCTGGAACAGAGTAGAGAGCTGTAAAATAAAAACAAATAAAAACCCATGTCACCAGTGTTGACAAAACAAAACCCAAAACATTGTTGCATAACCAAGACTTGAAATAAAATAGACAGCACTATTACATGAGGACAACATTTATCAAAAGTACAACAAAATGATGAAAAACAACTTTACTACATCCAGTAAAGCCCTGAAAATACTCCATGCATAGCAGAGTGGACCTGACGTCAATTATTCAAGAAATTAATTATCAACCATGGACTGCAATTGCATAACTACACCACTGGGATAACCTCCCCAGAGGTAATAACCAGTACACCAAGGCACAACAGGTTCGGATAGATATGCACAGAGACGTTCCCTTTTGTTGACATAAAAAGTATTTGATGTACTGACACAAAACATAAAACAAATCACAAAACACTCTGAACTGGCCGTGCTGCCGAAATAAAAAGGAAGGGGGAAATCCAGAGTGTCTGCCCTAAATATTGCAAAGCATCAGGTCTCAGGGCAGGTTAACTGTGTGGACCGATAAAGGTACTCAAGATTAAATGCGCACAGACACACACACCACGGCAAGTAGGCGATTCAATCAGAGGGAGTACATACTACAAGCAAATCCGGTCAACACCAGTCATTACACACCGGCGAGTTAATTCCAACGGTTGCACTACACACAAGTATGGGCTACTGATGCTACCCAGGAGCCTGCCCTAAGCGGATGAAATAACGAGTCAGGAGTGCGTAAACACTCCGGACAGCCATCTAAATAGACGGGAAGGGAGGAGGCGGCCAGCACGACACAAACCAAAGAAAACAAACAAACAGAAAAGAATGTAAAAAAATACGTTTGGGCAAAGCAGGTGATGGACCAACTGCCCATGGTGAATTTAAATGATCAGACCCTCGGCGACACTCTCCTCACAACATGACAGGGCGAGAGGAGTTAGAACAGTTCGGATAACAGGGTCTGTCCAACCTAAACACAGACAAAAGGGACGTGGCCAGGGTGCTTGTCCGCGCGTAACCGGACCTCAGCACAGACCACAAAGGCAGAGGTTAAACCTCCCATAGACACTCAAACACCGGGAGAGCTCTAAAAGCCTTCTATTTCGGGGGTTTGTTTAAAAAAAATAAAAACCATGGCCTAGTCGCCACTAACTAATTAGCCACTCAGTGGCCAAGCGTCTCATTACGTCATTTCACTACAGCAAGACTGGGGGACACATTGTCTGGTGAACTGCACGGTTCAACCCGTTACACACAAATGGACAGAATCGGCACATGGAAAACAACAAGCATGCAACATAAAATGTAAAAATGTAAAGCGACCATGGGTTCCTTGAAAGGCGCTATATAAAACCAAGTTGTTATTATTATTATTATTATAAAATTACTACAGCCACAGACATAGTTGGCTAGTAGTTAGGTCTGCATGAAACACTTCGCAACAGAACCAAACATATTGGCATGCAGTTCTCACTGTCGGTCGTTCATGAGGTCATGGTAGATGTAGGGGCTTAGCCCAACTCCCGTCAGTGAGGACAGCGCACTTAAAACAGGGAGAGAAAAACAAAGTACGGGAACACGCCATCAAAACACAACACACAATACATCAAACTGGCAACACAAACCACCTTGCTGTCCACATCGTTACAACTATAAGATAGGATGAGATTTGTCCTCACATAAACCTGTGGCACATAACCACTTTTAAAAGCAATAAAATTAAGTCATAACTGCGTCTCATAATATTTTGAAACCAGTAGGCTTGTATGAAATGTAAGGTTAAATCTCACCCAACTTGTACATTTAGACATAACCAACCATAAACCATCCTTAAAGCAAAATAAAACCCAGACAGAGTCAAACAAAACTGACAAATAAAATAAAGAAATAAATCACAGTTGGGAGATAGCAAAAACAAACCAACTGCTTTAATGACCAGACAAGTGAGTCCAGTTAGGTAAACCCAACTTACGGCACAGTCGAGGTAGAACCCAGTGTGAAGAAGCGCCTTCATGCACACCGGACCTCCAGCGACATCCAGTAACAGTCATTGAAAATTTAAGTACCACAGTACTGCAGGATAATGACATAACACAGTGTCGTGATCAATGCATCACAAAGTCAGTAGTGTCATTCAGGTAACAGGAAATTCATGACACTATGTCTGAACGG
The DNA here is from genome assembly GCF_034702125.1 of Engraulis encrasicolus. Classification (NCBI taxonomy): domain Eukaryota; kingdom Metazoa; phylum Chordata; class Actinopteri; order Clupeiformes; family Engraulidae; genus Engraulis; species Engraulis encrasicolus. The sequence goes on from NC_085864.1 coordinate 50,517,664, forward strand.
ATTAAAAGAAAAGGGGAAAGAAAACAGAATTATCCCTCAGAAAAGCATAGACCTACGTTCAAACCAGTATTAAAACTCCAAAATAACCAAAAAAACAGATTCATTAGGGCTTATGAACATGTGAAAGTTTCAAAGACTACTCAAATTACTCAAATGGTCTTGGCTTCTAGAAAGTTGCAGGTTCACAAAGAAAGTTCACAAACAAAATCAAATACATTGTGGAAACAAAATGTATAAAAATAAAATGAAAAGAACAGGATGACAAACCTCCATGTCGCCACAGCCCATCATATGCGACAGAACAAAAAATGGTCCCCAAAAATAACTTTGCAGTAAATAAAAAAACACATACCCATTGTTTTGCTGTTTATACTCAGGAAAGTCAAATGTCTCTCTGACATTCTGGAGGATCACACCAACACGGACCAGACCGTCCTTCACTAGACGTCACAATCACTCATTCTTTACATGCACTCAGTGAGGCAAACCACTCACATACACAACCCGGGGAGTGACACACACCCACACACACAGCATTCACACAGCCGGCATTCAAACATAAACAAACATGGACATGGACATGGACACAAACACAAAAAATGGACACAAACAAAAAAAAACTAAAGGACTCTTGTTGAAACAATTTTGTTGGAAAGCTCGTGTATTTAACTACACATATTGTTCTTCATTATTTGACTGTAGTAGTCCGGGGTTTAGACACACAAAAGGGCCTAATCATGCACTTTTGAGTAAAAGCATGAAAATTGGTACACATATCCTTCTCGATATGCTGATTAATATTAGCGTCGCGAAAAATGAAGAATTTTCAAGATGGCCGCCAAATCCAATATGGCCAACCCAAATTAATGAAACTACCTGACACGTTGATGTAAAATCATGAAAATTGGTAAATATATCCTTCATGATATGCTGATTAATATTAGCATTGCAGGCACCGCGAAAAATTATGAATTTTCAAGATGGCCGCCAAATCCAATATGGCCAACCCATATTAATGAAACTACCTGACACTTTGTAGAAAAGGCCTGAAAATTGGTACACATGTCCTTCTTAATATGCTGATCAATGTTATCGTTGGAGGCGCCACGAAAAATGCTGTATTTTCAAGATGGCCGCCACATCCAATATGGCCAATCCATATTAATGAAGCTACTGTACCTGAAACTTTGTTGTAAAACCATGAAAATGGATGCCCAGTTACTTCTTTATATTCTGATTAATAAAAGAAATGGAGGCATTGCAAGAAAGTTTAATTTTCAAAATGGCCGCCAAATCAAATCTAGCCAACCCATATTAATGAAACCATTGATGAATTTAACACCCACTTTGTAGTAAAAGCATGAAAAATGGTACACATTTACCTCTTGATATGCTGATTAATATTTGAAATGGAGGCATAGCAAATAAAACCCGAATTTTCAAGATGGCCGCCAAATCAAATGTAGCCAACCCATATACATTAATCCTCCAGGCACATTGTGGGATATACAGTACCTCTAGCAGTTAGTGATGACTTCATAGGCCTTGTGTTTAATATGCCTCTCATGACCACAAATTCAAAAGGGTCAAGATTTCAAGGTTGCTAGAATTCATGGACATGGTTAAAACATGGTTTAGAAAAGAAACCAATAATTAATTACTACTTCTAGCTGTACTTCAAGGTTTTCAAATTAACTGCAATCCTGTCCCATGCATGTTGTATGGGTATGTCTTGCCTGGTTAACACCAGTTGATCTCACAAGTGAGATACTCTGAAGGTTACATATGCAATTTCTGAGGGATGGAATCCATGCTGTCTTTCAGATCAGAAAGTGTGCAAAGCAGCATGGGATTCCCCAGGTTGTAATATATCCTATGGCCAACATCAATCAAACTGCCAACAATGCCTAATTAAAAGATACACACAAACTTTTAATAAATGGTGAATGGTACAGTTGGTGCAAAGTCAACTCTGGGTATGTAAATTTGAGTAACCTTGAGTGAAAGTTTACTTGTACAGTATTAGGATTCATTTTTTGGCTATAATAATGGTGTGCAAGATTTGGCTTATGGTGAACCCCCATTTCTGTATTTGTAGTTCAAGGTATGCAAACTATGCAACATATGCAAGGTGAAGTTGATAAGATTTGATTTAACCCCCATGTTGAGGGAAGATTTTGTTTTGTTACCTACAGTACTTGAATGAAGGTTGTGCACATTTATTTCAATGATAAATGGCTCAAATCCATTGAAAATGTGACTAAAATATTTATTGACTCATCAAAGACTACAAATACGTTTCTACTACAAGTACAGAGAAATTTATACTGAGATAAATATAGGATATTTTATGCCCATTTATACATCTATGGGTTGGCCATATTTGAAGTGGGGCCATCTTGAAAATTCTTTTGATTTTTTGATGATGTTAATACAATAAAAAGATACATGTGTTTTCATGCTTTCGCGGCAAATTGTGCCCTGGTTTCACTAATGTACTGTAACACAATATGTAACACTACATATCTATATCAGGGCTTTTTCTGAACGGGGAAATAGGGGCGCTCCACCCTCATACCTCCGCGGGTGCGCTATCATACTTCTTTTTTTTAATATACAAATTACTTTTTTGAGCACCCCTAGTAAATTTCTCAGTCCCGGGGGCCCGCAACCTGCCATGATGGTCCCTCATGCCAAAAATTCCTAGAAAAAGCCCTGATATATAACATTAGTAGGGTAGGGTTTGATGTTTCGAAATTAGGCTATGTTAGGATCACTTCCAGAGTAATCTTTTTTAGGACTATTACTTGTGTGTGTGTGTCTGTGTGCGTTCACGCACTTCTCATGTGAACCTTTCTACAGTATTATACATATCAATAAGTATATGTGTGCTGATTGCATGCTCCTGCTACAAAGTGCATGGTGGTTTCACTAATATGGGTCAAAATTCAGAATTTTTTTCATACCTCCATTCCTAATATTAATCTGCACATAAAGATGTAACTGTGTAGGCTACCAATTATGATGCTTTTACCACAAAGTGCCCGGTAGTTAATATGGGTTGGCCATATTGGATTTGGCGGCCATTTTGAAAATTCTGTGTTTTTCACATCTAATAATCAGCTGAAAAAGAAGGAAATGTGTAACCATTTTCATGCTTTTACTACGTGCATAATGGATTTTACTCATCTGCTATACAATTCCTGTTATATGGGTCGGCCATATTTCATTTGGTGGCCATTTTGAACATTTCAATTTTGGTTTTACGCAACAATTCCATTTCTAACATTAATAGGTACATCATAGAGTATGTATTTACCAAATTTCAGGCATTTATGACGCAGTGCATGATGGTTTCTCACTAATATGGGTTGGCCATATTGGATTTGGCGGCCATCTTGAAAATACAGCATTTTTGTGGCGCCTCCAACAATAACATTGATCAGCATATTAAGAAGGACATGTGTACCAATTTTCAGGCCTTTACTACAAAGTGTCAGGTAGTTTCGTTAATATGGGTTGGCCATATTGGATTTGGCGGCCATCTTGAAAATTCAGAATTTTTCGCTACGCCTCCAATGCTAATATTAATCAGCATATCAAGAAGGATATATGTACCAATTTTCATGCTTTTACAACAACGTGTCAGGTAGTTTCATTAATTTGGGTTGGCCATATTGGATTTGGCGGCCATCTTGAAAATTCTTCATTTTTCGCGACGCCTCCAACGCTTATATTAATAAGCATAGGAAGAGGTATATGTGTACCAATTTTCATGCTTTTACTCAAAAGTGCATGATCAATTCACCAATCCGCTGGACTACATGGCATTTTGCATAGCTCTCTAGCTTTCTTGCAAGCTAGCCCCCTCGAAAAGTAGGCAACCTCAAATTTTGGAATTGGAAGATTAAAAAGGATAAGGAAGTGCAACTATTAAGACTTTATTCGCAAAACTAGGTTTAGGCCTACAAGAATATGTACACAAAACTGGAATATACTGCAATGAATAGCTTCCTCACTTGTTAGGCTACCACGACGACAAGTGGAAAAAATCGCACTAAATCGCAGCGAATCGCACGGCCCTATTAATTTGTGCATGTGAAGTGTCAAATCGGGTCGTAGCACTGCTTTAACTGTGCAATTTACGCACGAGCCACGACCAGAATTTCAAACCGTTTTGATTTTCCTGCGACCCTGCGATTGCACGGTCGTGAGGCAAAATCGCTTGTCGTTACCCCATGTACACTGCACGATGCGAGACTCACGATTGACCTGCGATTGAGCAAGAAATCGGCCCGACTCTCAAAAAGTCGTGCGAGTGCCAAATCGGGGCAAAAGTCGCACAGTGTATGCCCGGCTTTAAGCCGGGCATACACTGTGCGATATTTTCACTCGTGGGTCTTAAGCTTCTGCTCACACTGCACGATGGAATTTCACTGTTTAAAAGTTCACAACTCACGTCCTCACACTACACGAGCCGACAGTCGAATGCGAGCGAAATGCTTCCACCGTAAGACGCGACAGGCATGTTTCCCCTGTCTGCAGAGGAGGGAACATGCGCACCTGAGGTGGAGATGAGGTCGCGCTCAACAGCGAATCGCACGGCCCTATTAATTTGTGCAAGTGAAGTGTCACATCGGGTCGTAGCACTGCTTTAACTGTGTGATTTACGCACGAGCCACGACCAGAATTTCAAACCGTTCTGATTTTCTTGCGACCCTGCGATTGCACAATCGTGAGGCGAAATCGCTTGTTCGTTACCCCATGGACACTGCACAATGTGAGACTCACGATTGACCTGCGATTGAGCAAGAACTCGGGCCGACTCTCAAAAAGTCATGCGAGTAACAAATCGGGGCAAAAGTCGCACAGTGTAAGCCCAGCTTTAGTCAATCGTTTGACACGGGACAAATTGCTATAGGAATCATGCCACGTTTTTTGTAATCCCTTGGTAGCCTACATCTAAATGACATATTAAAAATCTACCGATTTACCGTATTGGCCCGAATATAAGACGTGTTTTTTGTTATAAAAATAGTACTCTAAAAAGGGGGGTCGTCTTATTTCCGCGCGCTAGACTAAATAGCGTCATTTTTTTTATTTTTTTTTACTTAACCTGAATGCGGCCATTATGCTTCACAACAATGCCACAAAACTCAATAATGGATAGGTTAAGAGATTGTTTTGTCCATATCAAATTTGCAGATGATTGTGTCGTGATGAGTGTTGCACCGCACGTCTATCAACTGCCAATGTCAACGCGATGCGGCCGACAGTGCAAGGGGAAAAACACAACAGTCAATCGCGGTTATTGCTCTGCTTTTGTTTGAGTTCGGTTTTACAGTCTCATCAGGAAAGCTTTGGTTGTTCTCTCTGGTCACCCGACAACACCACTTGAAACTAAAGAAATGAAGGGTGATTTGACAAACAACCTGTAGGCTAAGTTTTGGATGCTGTCATCAGCCAATCAATGCTGTGTGCGCGAGAGAGCGGCGCCTTTTGACAAGCGGTTCCTATTTGACGATATCTCTCACAACGGTGCAACAACACAGAATAATGGTTAGGGCAAGAGATTGTTGTGTTCATCACTAAGAGTTTTACTCTCGGTACGAAATGAATATCAATCGGACGTCTAATGTCAACGTGGTGCTGGCAGCGCATGGGTTTCAAATGCAATGTACCAATCTGCTTTTGGTCACGTTCGGTTTCTACAACGGAAACCTTTGGATGCATAAAATGAACGGCGATTTGGCGAGGTTAGATATTGCTGTCAACTAAGCATTTTGCTAAATCTGTGTATTGCACAATAGGTAGCCTATCTATACTGGACTGGTTGCTGGACTGGTTGACAAAGCTGAGTGTAGGCTATGTTGTGTCGCACTTAGAACAGGCGGGCCCAGGCGGCTGTGTAGCCTATACTGGCGCTTGATAGGTAAAGTGAGCAAAGAAAGGAAAAGGGTATGAGTAGCCATCTGTGGTCTTTTATCATGACAATTTCATGAAAATTATATTGTGAATTTTGTTCTATGTAAAAAGTCTCAGATTTTCCAGCAAATTAAAAACTGCATTTGGAAAGAAGTTTCCAATGTGAAATTTAGTCTTCAAAAAAACTTTCCCCCCAAAACATGAGCCTGAAAATGGGGGGTCGTCTTATATTCAGGATCGTCTTATATTCGGGCTAATACGGTAAATTNAGTGGAACACGGTCAAACAGTTTTTTTTACGGTCAAAGTTGGAGCTTTCCTATTATTTTTTTCATAGGGAAACAGATATACTAGGTGAATGGACTAAAATGTAGTGAGTAGTTTTGATACAATTTCAGTAGTTTATCCAAACTGTGACAAAGGTTTTTTTTGTATTACAAGTTGTGTGAAATATGATTAACTGCAAACGAGATCACAACCAGGCAAGCGTTGAGGGGAAATTGGATAGTGAGGAGGGGTGCTTATGCCATTGTTGGGCATTAGTTTATTTTATTTATTTTTAAGGGGGGCATTGGCAGGGTTTTGATGAGGTCAATGGGGTGTTGGAAAGCGTATGATGAGGTCAAGGCGGGGAATTTATTTTTTTTAAAGGCTGAGAACCAAAACCCATTCTTTCTGTCTGCCTGCCCGCCCGCCCTGTTCTATTTTTTTTTATTTTTTGGGGGTGGGGGGATCGCCGCGATTAGTTTGTCACCTTTTTCAACCCTCCTGAGTTTGCAGGTATGAGTATTATCTGCATGCCGATTGGATTTCGTTTCATTCCGAGGGGTAATTTGTAAAATATTTGGATAATAAAGTAGTCGTTCCTCCTGGAAATTCACCTGTTGAAGTGTCAAAACCTTTAAAAAATTCAGTGCGAATTTCATTACATAGCCTAGTGGTATTTACTCTTGCATCCCAATGGGAAAACGCAGGTTCGAATCCACGCAGGTTCGAATCCGCATGGTTGCAGTGCCAAAATTTTGGAAATATCTGGCAGAAATAGATCATTTATTTTGTGTATTACCAACACACACGTGCAGCCAAGGGAAAATGTGTTACACTTTAATCCAGGGACTTTTAATTGAGTACCCCTGGTATATGATGTGCGTCATTCTCCGCAGGTTTGTGTGCTACAGCCTCCACTGTTACACGTCAATTCCATGTGGTGAAAGAGGAGAAGAGCTGGGAAGACGCTCGGCAGCACTGCAGAGAGAAGTTCAAGGACCTAGCCACCATAGACAACATGGCAGAGATGAAGAAGTTAAATACAACAATACAGAAAGAAGGTGTTACAAAGGGTTGGATTGGGTTGGGTCCTAAATGGCAGTGGTCTCTGGATGACAGAGATTTCAAGACATTTTTTTCATTTCTAATGTCCTTTAAAAAAAATCCTCAATAATTGGGCCTAAGATTTTTCTTCTCTGTTTGCTAAAGCTCATTTTTGTAGCTCTGGTTGATTTTGTCTCACTAATCACTTGGGTGACCAACCCTCCCGCACATACATGTACAGAATTTCAAGCCCAATTCAGACGTCCCACAAATTGAGACTGTCACACACAATCAATGCTTACTCTGGGAAAGAAACAAAAACGCTCAAGCTATCTATTAAAAGCCCCAGGCACTCACAGGAAGGAGGCACTATACACCTCTATTGTGCATGAAGAGGGGCTAGCAGCACTCGAGGTTTTTCTACAAGACCACCTACAAACAGAATCTCCCCCTGCACATTTCCTTTTAAAATTAACTAAATGGACACTACATAATAACATCTTTATTTTTCAAGATCGCCTTTTCAAGCAAGCTAAAGGATGTGCAATGGGAGCTTGCTACAGTCCTTCCTATGCAGGTTTATATATGGGTAAATGGGAAAATGATTTTGTGTTTAACTCTACTAAAAATTCCTATTTAAACAAGATAATCTACTATGGGAGATATATTGATGATGTACTCCTACTGTGGGATGGTTCAGAAGCTGAACTAGTGTCTTTCCATACTTACCTCAATGGCATAAACAAAAACATCAAACTGTCTCTGGAATATGACAAACAACGCATTAGCTTTCTAGATCTAGAAATATACAAGGATAACGAAGGTCTCTTACATTCCACCATCTATAGAAAGCCTACTTCACGTAATACTATCTTGCATGCAAAAAGCTTCCACCCTAGACATTTAAAGGATAATATACCCTACGGTCAATTCCAGAGACTGAAAAGAATTTGCGACGAAACTGACTCTTTTGAGGTTAAGGCTAATGAAATGGAAAACAGATTCATTCAAAGAGGTTACAAAAAGAAAACCATTCAGTGTGCTAAACACAGAGCAAAGAACTTAGATAGGCAATCCCTGTTAACAAGTGGGAACTCTAGACAAAGTTCTGGGAGAATTTTCTTCTCCACAAGGTTCAGCACTGAAGCAAATCACATTAAAAACATAATAAGAAAGAACTGGAATTTATTACAGTGTGACACTTCTTTGAATAATGTTTTTCAGGAGCCCCCTGTTTTCAGCTTCAAGCGGGCTCCTACTTTAAATGACAAACTTGTCCACAGCTATCTACCACCATCCTCTGGGAACACTTGGCTGTCTAAGAAACCGCAAGGTAGCTTCAAATGTGGTCATTGTAATCATTGCCCTACTATAGTCAAAAGTAAAACATTTGAAGATGCACATGGACACAGAACACATGATATACGGCATTTTATTAATTGTAAAACAACATTTGTCATTTATAAACTGGAATGTCCCCTCTGCAATGTTTTTTACATTGGCAGGACCAAACGTAGGTTACAAGATAGAGTCTCAGAACACAAGTACGCAATTAGAACAAAAAATGAGAACTATCCAATGGCACGCCATTTTAAAGACCAGCACAACAGTGACCCAGCTATTTTAAGAGCTATAGGTATTGATCATATACCACAAACAATGAGAGGGGGCGATAGATTAAAACAATTAAATCAGCGAGAGAGCTACTGGATTTTTAAATTAAAAGCTACTCAATATCCAGGCTTAAATGATGAGATGGAATACTGCCACTTTTTGTAAACACTGTTTAAGTATATGTATTTCATGCATGTTTTTTCTGTTTTGTTGTCCAATACTCTATTATATCTGTAGAGACTGTAGAATGAGGCCCCCTGCTGCCCACAATTGATATTGTTGTCTTTCTGTGTTTTTTATGTCACCTTTGTTGAAGAGTGGTTAGCCATTGGCTAATTGGTCCCACCCTGCACACCTGAGAACACTCATGATGTCTTTTAATTATGTCTGTTTGTCACAGAAGAAACTGCACACTTCCTGACGAAGGCTTTATGCCGAAACGCGTCGAAGTATTTTAATCATGCTATGCCCAACAAAATAAAGGCATTTTAATTACAAAGAAGATGAGTGCCTTGGTATTTCTCAAACTTTTTTGAAATCAACCAAGCCTGTCACCAAAGAGCACCATCTTAAAAAACTAGACAGTTCCAGGAAGCACTCCAACTGGACTTCATTCTGTTGTTTGTGTTGTTTGTTGCGGTTCTCCCCTTTTAATTTATACTTGGCTAAATCAAGTAGGCTATCATTGCTTAGCCATGCAGAGAGCTTAGACTTGTAACAACTCTGACATTTGGAACTATCCAAAGTGGGCATTGGTTAATAGTTTTCTCGGTCAGACTTGGATTAATGTTTCTTAAAGGGGTATGCCACTATTTTGGGGCTTAAAGTGTACCTCCGGGATTTTGGACACCAGACCTCATTTCCGAGTCAGCCAGGGTGTAAACAATGTGTCCAGAACGTTTTTTTCACATTCCATGCAGTCCTTGTGAATTCTCATATCCATGTTGCTAAGCTAGCGCAAGTGAACGGAGATGGTAGTAGCCTGCCCCCAAAAATAGTCTTATCCGGTTGCAACAACATTCAAAACAACCCCATTATTATGCCAGACTGCAAGTGTAAATACTTGTCTTGATAGAATGAAGTTTGAAATTAAACCAACATTGCAATCATGTTTGATCACCATCAGCAATTTGTGTTCCGGTTTGAAAGCTTGACAGCCGCGGAGTGATATTCCTTGTACAAATCCTAGCTTCGTTTGACACATCCATAACTTTTCCATAGAGCGAACTCCAACATCTCTGAAGTTTGTAAAACTGAACGGTTTTCCCCTCTCCCTGACCTCGCTCGCAAACATCAAGAGTAATGCTTTCTGTCCGACTTTGTAAACCTTTCGTAACATTGAAACATATGCCATAACAATGTTTGGTTGTTACTAGATGACCCGTGTGTCTACACAGCATGTTGGCGAACAGAACGCACACTCTTCTCCCTTTCATCCTCCCATTCCATCTCGTCTCAAAAAAACATTCCATGTAATAATAACTAGAGCTACGAGTGACATATTTCACAATGTCAAGCCAGATCACATAGCGTTGCGTAACTTATGAATCCATAGGAATGCGGCAAGTCATGTCTAATGCCATTTGTCACAGCAATTACACAAAATAACAGTAAAGCATTACAACATGCCAATCCAAAAGGGTAACTTCTAGCCCAAGTTTTGGCTAACGTAGGCGAAGCCATTATACCACTGGGCTACCATCATAGAAGCAGAAAGCATAGCAAACCTGTTCTTCGGAGACTGTTGGTGCGCGCCACAAAATGTAGATCTGGGAATGCGGTTGGCACCGCGGACACTTTTAGAGTTTTCCGTGTAGGTATTAGACTTCGAGAAGGACTTTGTGAAGTCGTCGGGACTGAAATGGTCACTGCAAAGCACCGGGGTAGCTTACGGAGCGTCTCCATCGGTGTGTTGATGTAGCCCTGCAGCCAGGAGCCAGAGTTTGGTTCTTTCAACATCTTTCACGGAAACCAATGGAAACTTGCCGATACCCATCTGTGGGCTTTATTATTGCAGTTGGTATACACTGATGTACCATGGTGCGATGTCGTTGGGTTTTAATCCACTATTCGATCCGAAAGCAGTTGTAGAACTAGCCTTGATTTGCAATGTCTCTTGCGGGTCCCTGCAGTGGGTGGGTGGGCTACATCACAACTGAAGAGAGCAAAGTAAAATTCCGCCGACCCCGAGAAAATAGTCTCTCAACATGGCAAAATCCATGCAGTGCAAGGTTGGTTTAATTTCAAACTTCATTCTACTAAGACAAACATTTACACTTGCAGTATGGTATAATAACGGTTTTGTTTTGAATGTTGTTTAAACGGGATAAGACTATTTTTTGGGGCAGGCTACTACCATCCAGTGTTGCCAATTTAGCGACTTTGTCGCTAGATTTAGCGACTTTTGGCCACCTCTGGCGACAAAAAAAATAATCTAGCGACTTTTCAGGCTCAATCTGGCCGAATCTAGCGACTATTTCGCTTGTCTTGTGAGAGGCAAATCAGTCTCCCTCCCCACGACACCACACAATGCATTTCCAGTGGCGGGTAGAGATAGACGTGACACCACGGTGTGGCAGCTTTTGTGATACGCACAGGAATTCTCATGCACGTACATCTGCTTGTATGAGACTACGGCAAGCGATATGGGACAAAGATATGGCAGGAACCGAATGTCAACATAAACCGAGATTACACAATCTTCGATATGGTCACCAAATGTTTTGGGACTGTCATTTATGTTATGCCTACACTTTGGAATTAGATCAGAGTCTTGTTGTTACACAGGTATATTTGATTTACCTAAACTGTACCCTGTACTTAACTTTACTCGGTCTACCCTACAAGCATATGACAAATTTAAATGAGCACTAGCAGGCTGGCCGCACCGACCGCAGTGAATCTCGGGCACATGGCGACAAAAAAACTCATCTAGCGCCTTTAGCGACTTTTTGGTGCATGTGGCGACTTTTTAAAACGTGCATTTTCAGTGACAAATGAATCGTTTTTCCACATAATTCTGACTCTGCGTCGCCGTCAGAAGCGTTTCCCACGGTTAAGCGGGGCTGCAGATAAGCTCTGATCTCCAAAAAGTAGCTAGCACCGCCCATTTGTACTGTGGACGAAGGCATGTGCGCACGTTTTCTGTAGATCAGCGCGCCGTGCGTGACATTGTGACGTCATACGTAACGTCATGACGTCATCTAGCGACTTCTAGCGACTTTTCAGCAAGCCCATAGCGACTTTGGCTGATTTTCTTTTGGCAACACTGCTACCATCCCCGTTCACTTGCGCTAGCTTAGCAACATGGATATGAGAATTCACAAGGACTGCATGGAATGTGAAAAAAACGTTCTGGACACATTGTTTACACCCTGGCTGACTCGGAAATGAGGTCTGGTGTCCAAAATCCCGGAGGTACACTTTAATACAGTTAAAATCGTTGGCTGGGGTTTATAAAGGTGGTAAAGTGTCTTATTTTTCATGTTAAGCGTTGTCTTGCTTTAAGACAAGTTAAAAGAGGGAATATGTCGCTAAGCTAGTGAAAGTCAATGTATCCGCATGCTACACGGATCCATTGACTTTCACTAGCTTAGCGACATATTCCCTCTTTTAACTTGTCTTAAAGCAAGACAATGCTTAACATGAAAAATAAGACACTTCACCACCTTTATAAACCCCAGCCAACGATTTTAACTGTACTAAGCTCCAAAATAGTGGCATACCCCTTTAACGCATGACATGATGGCAGATCACGGAACTTTATGCAGTAGCTCAATGAATAGAAAGCGACATATGTCCTTCCTGTGGTAGAAAATTCCTCCTGTTATACATCAGGTCTTAGGTAAATGGAGGAAATCAAATAGTTATTTGCTTTTAATTGTGAACCAGTTTTACAGTGATGGCTTTTAGCGAACACAAATTACTTTTGTATGTAACTCCTACCGCCACGTGCCCCATGGTGCCATGGTTTCGGACCATGTAACACTGAGAGATATCACTAACGCAGAGCTCACAGAGATGACTAACAACTTTCAAAAATCAAAAAATTCACGGAGAAGTGTCAAGTTTGGCAAAAGGACGATAGCTCACTGGCATTGATGATCTGGCTTTGTTGTAAGCAGTCCAAAATCATAGCGTAAAGGGCCGTAGCCTAACGCAACCTTGCGCAAACTAAAACACTGACAGGACAGTTTTTCCGAGGTGTGGCGGGACACAGCACACACACACACACACACTGGCCATAGCCCTCCCATTCCACCCCTTCATTGATCACCTAGCCCCCTATGCCCACCCCGTTCAGAATCCTTTGCACTCCACACACGCTCCCAGATATTTCTCAACGTTAGCGCTATAACCTCTTTGGACAGCCCTAGTTGAGGAGGATAGCTGATAGGGTTGGTGCTTATTGCGATCGGGGGTAATTAGTCAATTATATATTTTTTAAAACCAAGGGGCGCTGGGAGGGATAAAGGGGGGATTGGGATGCTTATGATGAGGTTCAGGGGGCTTTTGTTGAAAACATGGTTGAGAACTACTGGCGCTCCCCCCAGCACACACGCGCGCGCACACACATGCAACTCATCCACCATTCTACACCAATGCACATCAATACGTGAGAATTTCAATCCGTTGTTTACCACTGGTTTTCAATCTTTTTTGAAATGGCACACCTTTTATCGAGGGAAAATGTCAAGGCACACCACCAATGAAAATGCTAACTGAAAATACAACCATATTGCCTATAAAGGTAGGCCTACAGCCATTTCATTTTCCATGGCACACCAGATGATTTCGGATGGCACACTAGTGTCTTGTAGTGTAGGTGAGCATGATGGGATGTGTACCTTTAAGCCGCCTCATTAAGTCTGTCGTGCGTTGGTGCGCCATGTGATCAGTAGGCACCAATTGGCAAAACTTGGCACGCTTTTAAAAGGTTGGCACAATCTGCTCGGAGTCGGAGGGAACCGTCAGATTGTTTGTGTGCTTGTGGCAACTATGCCTTTGGTTTGTGTGTGTGTGGTGCCGCTGGGGAGTCGAGCCCATGTAGAGCCTCGCTTCACGAGAGAGGGACAATTTCGTGGAGTTTGGTCTATGACGGGGGTGCGACTGTAAGCGCGGCCACATTGGTTCACTAGGCCAACTTCGTACTTGGCGTTATAGGAACCTTTTTGCGCTGCGCCCCTTGCCCGGCGACTTCGAGACAGTCGGTCGCTGTCCGTGGCACCTGTGAATCCACCTGTTGGTCTGTCTGCGGGCTGCTGTTTATATTGGAGAGTGACGTGTGTGTGTGTGTGTGTGTGTGTGTGTGTGTGTGTGCGTGCGCGAGTGTGTGACGTTTCCCCCTTTGCTTTCAGTTCTTATTTTGTGTGATTTAGGAGAAAGTGAGAGTTCTCTGTTGTTTATTTGTATCTTTCTTTTGTTTATTTTTGGTTCACCACACACAACTTGGGCCGCCCAGCGTGCGGGTTACCCCTAAATAGATCTCGTTTGCTGTGCGTAAAAGTAAAACACAAGTGTGCAGTGGTATCGGTGTGGGTTTGCCGTGCTTTGTATTTTCATTTCATTACTTAATTTTGGTTTGCTGTGCTGTGTACTACTAGTGGGGAAAACCTTGACCTCCTTGGCCCATGTGGGGGGTGTGGGTGTCCAATAGCCGTTAGGCCTTATCTATTTCAACTGTTTGTACATTTTAAAAAGAAAGTGTAAGACAATAACAGAAAAGTCATTTGAACCCTGTCTATGTGGTCCGACCTCAATGAACATGTGCTGTTGGGTTTAATAGTTTAAAGGGGTATGCCACTATTTTGGGGCTTAATACAGTTAAACTCGTTGGCTGGGGTTTATAAAGGTGGTAAAGTGTCTTATTTTTCATGTGAAGCGTTGTCTTGCTTTAAGACAAGTTAAAAGAGGGAATATGTCGCTAAGCTAGTGAAAGTCAATGTATCCGTGTAGCATTGTAGCATGCTACATGGATACATTGACTTTCACTAGCTTAGCGACATATTCCCTCTTTTAACTTGTCTTAGAGCAAGACAACGCTTAACATGAAAAATAAGACACTTTTCCACCTTTATAAACCCCAGCCAACGATTTTAACTGTATTAAGCCCCAAAATAGTGGCATACCCCTTTAAGTCTAAAAACATTCTGGGGGCGAAATTCCCTCAGTGGTATAGTCGTGCAATCATCTGTTTGAAATTGTTAATTATTATTTTAATTATTTGCCGACGGCCCAGAGACACGGACAGTCTATAACTAGCCAAAGATTATTTAATTCATTTACATTTTAGATTGTCTCTGGTATAGCCTTCATATCCTAACTCCCAAACTTTTTTGTTTGCCATTATTGACCTGGCATTGTTGACATCATGGGAATGAATGACAGCAGTGGTTGCTCTGAAGTGTGTCAAAGCCGTGCCCTATATAGCTACATGTGTTGGTTCAGACTTAATTGCGTTAAAAAACATTAATCCAAGTCTGACATCCAATCCAAGTCTGTCTGAGAAAACTATTAACCATGAATGCCCACTTTGGATAGTTCCAAACTCTATACCANCACAAACAGACTCATTNGAAGGTAATACTTTATTTGTGTCTGAAGAAGATGTCATAAACGTTTTTAAAACGAAAGTTGCAGGACCTGATGGCATATCTGGCAGACTTTTAAAATCTTGTGCCTGTCAGTTAGCCCCTGTGTTTACACAAATATTCAATACCTCTTTAGCCACAAGAGTAGTTCCATCTTGCTTTAAGCAATCCATTATTGTGCCAGTTCCAAAAGGCAAAATTCCAACATGCCTCAATGACTACCGTCCAGTGGCACTGACATAAATGGTGATGGAGTGTTTTGAGAAGCTAGTGAAGTCCTTCATATGTACATCTCATTTGACCCTCTCCAGTTTGCCTATAGAGAGAACAGGTCAAGAGACAATGCCATCTCAAATTTGTTGCATACCACACTATCACATCTAGACAGGGTTGCCAGATGAGGCTGATGATTTCCAGCCCAAAAAATGCTCAAAACCCGCCTAGAAGCACAAAATGCTGCCCAATTGTACTGATTTCTAAATTGGGCGGGTTTTTCTGCTAAATGTGATTTTCACCCGCACACGGGACACAGCCCAATCTGGCAGCACTTCATCTAGACAGAGGAAAGGGTAATTACGTGAGGATGCTGCTCATTGATTATAGTTCAGCATTCAACAGAGCTAGACTTACCTCTATGCAACTGGGTGTTAAACTTTCTCACAAGCCGCACACAGGTTGTTAGAGTGGGTGGCACAACATCTAACACCCTCACCATCAGCACTGGCTCACCTCAAGGTTGTGTGTTAAGCTCCCTACTCTACAACATTTACACCCATGACTGCAGAGCCAGCAGCAGTCAGAATTCCATCATCAAGTTTGCTGATGACACTGTAGTGGTGGGACTGATCAATAATAACGATGAACAGGCATACATAAATTAAGTTTATAACATCTCACAATGGTGCCAGCACAACAACTTGGCACTAAACTAAGAAATGGTGGACTAAGGAAATGGTGGTGGACTTTCGGAAAAGCAAAAAACCTGTTGAGAGGGTAGAGTGCTTTAAATACCTTGGTGTTCACATCACAAATGACTTAACCAGGGGCGGAGTGGCCCACCTTTTCCCACCAGGAGAATTTTCCCCTTGGCAGCACTCTTTAAAAAAAACAAAAACAAAAAAAAAAACAAAGCGAATAACATGGTTTCCTAACCAAAAAGACAAAAGCCACGAAATCTGCAGTCGTACTACATGTGAACATTAGTGTTGTCAAAATATCAACCTGAAGTGGAGAATTGTAGCCTACACCTTGATGAAATGCACAGCCAGTGGTGTAGTCTACGTAAAACACAGGTATACGCACCCATTTCAAAATTTCAGGGATTACAGTATACCCACTTAAAATTGATTGATCCATTACAGTTGAGGACGATATTATTAGCCCCCCTCCTGAAATTAGACATATCTCTTCATTGATCATTGAGAATGATCATTATTAATAAATGTGTGTTATTCTGGAAACAAATACACCATGGAGATAGTATCCAATGAGTTAAATTTGGACTTTTCCATTTTCACAATGAGTTTAAACCAAAAACTGTAAAAATGACAAGGACAAAATTATTAGCCCCCTTATCATTAATAGTCAATACAGTGCCATTTATGAACAAAAATTGACACCAGGCACTTTGATTAGTTGTTAACTATGTTGGCACATGTCCTACCAGGGATTTTGGGCCATTTTTTTCATCGCAAATAGTTAAGCTGGTCCAAATTGCATGGATGTTGAGGATGGACATTCATTTTCAGCACTCTTCAAACACTATCTAAAGGATTGAGGTCTGAACCATTCCATGACCATGGTTTTAGTATCCTTGAAGAACATTTGAACTATTTTGGATGCAAGTTTTGGGTTATTATCTTATTGAAAGATCCAGTGAAGATCTTAGCTCCCTCTATGAGCATATTTTTGCAAGGTCACTTTCCACATTCTATCATAATTTTCAGTTTTTATGGTGCCGTACACCCAAACAAGGTTTTCTGTGGCTGAGACTGCCACAGAATGATGCATTCACCACCATGTTTAATTGTGGAAACCATCTTATAACGATTCAAGGACTATCCCTTTCTTCACCTGACAGAAGCAGAATTCATGCATCCATGCAGGTGCAATTGAATATCATCAGATGAAAGCAGAGACATTCAAAACTCATTTTTGACTTTCAAATGTTCACAGGCAAAGCTCAATAACACTCTAATATGCACTGCCTTTAGTAAAGGGGTTCTTCTATGATGATGGCCCCAAAGCCCAATATGATGACAAGCCCTAACAACTGTCTTTCTTGGTAGGGGAAAAAACGGAGAAAAAAAGGTGAGGCCAGGTCAATAACAATCATCTAGGCAGGTGTCCAATGCTTCTTTGGTCTAATGAGGCTAAGCAGTTTCCACAGTTACACATAGTGGTGGGGCATTAAGTTTAGTCTGTTATTCAGCCTCAGACACAGGGAGTCTGGGTCTGAATATGGATTGCTGGGTCTTCCAACACTATTGTAACCCAAAGCATACATTTAGATTAGTTCAGAGGTTCTTCAAGGACACTAAAACCATGATATTGGAATCACCCGCTCATAGTCTAGTCCTCAATCCCACTGAGAGTCTGTGGTTAATGTCTATGCTCAGCATCCATGCGATTTGGACCAGCTAGAACACTTTGCAGTGAAGAAATGGGCCAAAATCCCTAGTGGGGCATGTGCCAACCTAGGTAGCAACTTATCAGAGCCTGTTGTCAGTTTTGGTTCATAAATGGTGCCATATTGACTTTTAATGATCAGGGGGCTAATAATTTTGTCCTTGTCATTTTTGCCCTTTTTTGTTTAAACTCATCGTAACAATAGAAAAATCCAAATTCAACTCATTGAACATTATCTCCATCAGTGTATTTGTTTCAAGAATAACAGAAACGGTTAATAATGGTCATTCTTACTGAGAAATCAAGACAAATGTCTAATTTCAGGAGGGGGGCTAATAATATCGTCCTCAACTGTATTTACAATAGCACAAATATATACAGTACACATCAAAAAATGCTCAAATATACAATATATCCACTTCAAAAAGTAGACTACACCACTGGAGCCATCATCACAGTCCAAAGCATTCATAGGCCTACTAGGTTAGGCTACATCACGCTACTGCTCCATGCAAATGTGCACTCCACAGTCATTTTTGACCGTTTGAAATTGAAATATCGTTTAAGGAAGACAGGATGAGCATGGGCACAAAGTTTTGAGTATGGGGATTTTTAGAAGAGTAGGCTTACAAAATATAGTATAGTAGCCTATAGCTTACAAAAAGTCTATCTACATTGTGCAATAAACCCACCATGCAGCAAATAAGCCAAACCTAGCTACTTCAAAGCACAACCATAAGTCAACAAAATGTATAACCAAACGGTGTAGGCCTACCTTAAAACGCTGTCTTCGTCGCAGCAAATGTCTTTGTTTCTTGCAATCACTCTACTTTAATCCACAGCTTAGCCTACACACCCAGTGGTCACATCATAATCTTGTGTGGTAATTATTTTGTTCCATTTCTTCAGACATAGGCTACATCCTAAATGTACCACATATAAATATATGTATGATAATATTATTTCGACTATAAGGAGATATACTGGTAGTTCTAACAAATCAAAACAAAACCCATTGCTTCTGTTAGGTGCAGTTCTCTTCCTTACCACTTGGTGGAGTCTGTTCGTAACCCAATTCAATAACCACAGAGCAAGTGAATCTGGACTGGAAAGACTGTAAACTGTAACAGTCGTGTGGAAATCGGAAAATAACTCATAATTTATTAATATTTCCATCCTTTGGTAACCAATCTACATATCACAGGTTCTTCAAATACTGAAAACGAAACTGTGTTACTAAGATCTTGTAAACTTCCGCGATCTACGGTGTATGAAAATTATCAGTAGCGAAGGGGTGTGGCCAATTTACTTACTTGACACCGTCAGTGAGGTATTGCCGTCTGGTATACGGTATAAATACTGGCTAGTCAGCTAGCTAGCTAGACATACGGGGAATTGGAAAATTGAAAGTGAGTGCATAGACATTCAATCTCAAAATTTCGGGGCCGGATACGAGCGCAGGTCGGCCGCATTATTACATATCAAGTCCCCAATCTCCCGACGGCCACTCCGCGCCTGCACTTAACATGGACAAACAACACACACACAATATCACTAAGAAATCCAGGTAGAGACTGTACTTTCTGCGCCTGTTGAAAAAATTCAAGGTTTCCACACCCATCCTAAAAGCCTTTTACTCCTCAGCAGTGGAGAGCATCTTAACAGGGTCCATCATCACCTGGTACGGAAACGCCACAGTGCGTTAACAGAAAGAACTACAAAGGATAGTGCGCTCTGCTGAGCGCTGTATCCGTCAACCTCTGCCTGCCGTGAAAGACATATACACAAAGAGAGTGCTATCTAGGGCCCATAACATTCTCAAAGACCAGTCACACCCAGGATATGGACTATTTAAAAAACTGAGATCTGGAAGGCGACTGTGCTGTCACAGAGCTAGAACTGAGAGACTGAGAAAGAGTTTTTTCCCTCATGCCATTTGCTCACTGAATTCCTCCTAAGTACTTTGATTGAACACACACACACACACACACCTTTTATTTTTATTTTATGTCTTCTTCACCCTTCTTCTGCACACTTGTTTTGCACCGGCCATGCATTTCATTACAAGTGACACAAAAGTGTCTCTATGTACATGACAAATAAATATCCTTGTATCCTTGTAAATGTCGGAGTTGTTACAAGTCTAGCTCTCTGCATGGCTGTGATAGCCTTGATTTAGCCTAGCCTATACATTAAAAGGGGAGAACCGCAACAAACGACTTCAACGTTTCAATAAAAAGAAAGAAAAAATACAGCGTGCTGCCTCAACGTCGAGGCCAATGTTAAAATTAGCCTATATAAATCACATGTGGGTCTTGATATGACAAAATGATCGTCATATGCTTCATCATCTTTGAAAATAAACGTTCAGTAACAGTCGTCCCGACTGCCCTCCTTAATTCTGTCATGCTTCTGCAGTGCAGACACTTGTCGTCCAAAAAATCCTATATTCCCTCTTGTGTCCGTGCGCAAAGCAAAGTGCTAGGCCTACTGTGTCTCTCAAAATATGTTGTTTATTTAAGATAAAACAATGAATAAAATAACTGTATCCTTGCACATCCTTTCAGCGGTAGTAATGTTTTTGACTGTCAGCATCCCTATCGCTGTTATCCAACAACAGTAGTGGTGAATTGAATAGCCTACCCCTACAGCTGTGGTGTGTCAAAGCAGCCTACTCGTGTTGGTTCAGACTGCCCCCCGGTGACCAGAAAGTGTGCTGCAAATCAAAGTGGTGAACCCGCAGATGTAAGTTTTAATTTGCATTATCTCGCAAAAATATTTGCGTTATCACGCAAAATATTTGCGTTATCTCGCAAAAGTGTTAGTCTCCAGTGCATACATTTCCCCCTCCAAAAAAAATCCCTCCATGTCACAAATGGGCCACCGTAGAATGGCAATAACACAAAAAAAAAATACACTTAACGGACACTTTACAGTGACAGTTATTGTACATGGTAAACTCCATATCCAATAGGCATGACATGAAGTCTGACGAAGCTGGTTTGACCATCAAAACGTTAGTCCCTATGTTGTGTACCTGTCTAAAAAAAGAAAAAATACATCTATGCTGCTCCGATCTTTTCTCATCTCTTAAAGCAACTGAGTACTCCTAACTCACGTTATCAAGGTATATGGTATTGTGTGTCATTCTCCGCAGGTTTGTGTGCTACGGCCTCCTCTGTTACACGTCAGTTCCATGTGGTGAAAGAGGAAAAGAGCTGGGCAGAAGCTCGGCAGCACTGCAGAGAGAAGTTCACTGACCTGGCCACCATAGATGATATGGCAGAGATGAAGAAGTTACATACAATAATCCAAAAAGAAGGTGGTGAAAATTCTTGGATTGGGTTGTACTATGGTAACAGTCCCAAGTGGCAGTGGTCTCTGGCTGACAGGGATTTCTACGGGGAGAATGAGGCTGAGTTCAGGAACTGGGCGCCAGGACAACCCGGAGGGCATTCTGGATATTATGCCGTCATTGGTTTTGGGGGACAGTGGTATAACTTTGTAGGTGCAGATCCATACCCCTTCATCTGCTATGATGGTGAGATGCCATTTCTTAATCACTCTCTAATTATGCATGAAGACTGACAAATTTTAAAAAATCCAATATTTTGAGGCTCTGTACACTTAAAGTACTTAAGACAGGAAATGATGAGCTATTTCTTTGCTGACTATGACACATACGTATGTACATTACCACAGAGACAAACCTGAAACACCCCCATGTGCTGATTGAAGCTGGAGAGAGCTGGAGAAGTGCTCAGAGATATTGCAGAGAGCACTACACAGACCTGGCCAGTGTGAGGAATCAGACAGAGAATGACCTGATGGAAGCTGTTAAACCACAAGGAATGGTACATGCCTGGATCGGCCTTTTTCTAACTCCCTGGGAGTGGTCAGATGGCAGCAGCTCCTCCTTTCGGTACTGGGACCATGGGCAACCTAGTAGCCAATGGGAGCAATGTGTTGAAGTGCTTTCCTCTGGTTGGTGGAATGATAATAGCTGTGGACACCGTCAAAACTTTATCTGCTATGAAGGTCAGTATGTGGGATTTTATTTCAGATTTCAGAGATAGTGTATACAAATACAAAAAAAAAAAAGATTGTGAATGTTCTTGTTGACCTTTATCTTTGTCTTTTCCTGGGGTGCTACCATCTCTGATGTTCCTTAGTCGTTAATATTTTTCCTGATTTTTGTTTTATTTGTACATGTCATCATCCTGACTCCCTCAGATCTCCCTGCTGCTACAGTGGAGTTGGTGTCTCCTCCAGGTCCTCATTACTCTGGAGATGTCGTCACCCTGAAGTGCAGCGTGGCCCAGTTTGAAGACTGGCATCAGTATGTTTGGCTGAAGGACAGTAGCCCAATTCCTGATGAAACCAGTCAGACCATCAGCATCACACTCCCAGAAGGGGCAGGCCAGTACCAGTGCTATGGACAGAGAGCAGGCCGCCCCAATACATCATCACCAAGTAGTTCTGTTGACATTAAGAACAGTGGTAAGCATACATTGCTTTCCTGTTTGTAAACAATCCCTGTCTGTGTGCATAGCCAGGGGTCTGTCTAATTGTTGGAAACTGCTGTCACTCAGAAAATGTGCTGACGTCGTTGGCTGCTTAGCTTCTGGCCCCTCCTCACATCGCAAATGTTTGTAAGCGAGAAATCTATCTATATTGTCTTTTAAGATGTCTTTAATGAACTTTTAATCATGCTTGCTGGTCATGACTTTGCTTATACACCTATTAAATAAAGTGTTACTGTCAGACATTCACTCCACTGTAATTTACTGAATCCTCATTGGTGTTATATCACTACTTGTTGTTCAGTTATATGGTATCATTTTGATTTAGCATATCAGTTTGTGTTGTTATATCTACTTGTGGTAAAATGTCTATCTGAGTTAAAGAGTAGTGTTTAGAAAAGTAGAATCCTACTACATGGACTGGTTCATGGAAAAACACAGCATAATATATCACATACAGTACATTAAATAATTTTGTTTTTCTGCCCATGTGTGCGCGTGTGTGTGTGCGTGTGTGTGTGTGTGTGTGTGTGTGTGTGTGTGTGTGTGCAGCCCGTGTGATGAGGACACAGATAGTGAGAGTGAAGATGGAAGTGGTGCCAGGTGTTGACATGGAAGATTCTGAGCTGCAGGAAGCCTTCCTACAGCAGGTGTGTGTGTGTGTGTGTGTGTGTGTGTGTGTGTGTGTGTGTGTGTGTGTGTGTGTGTGTGTGTGTGTGTGTGTGTGTGTGTGTGTGTGTGTGTGTGTGTGTGTGTGTGTCTTTGAATATTCTCTGAATAGCCTCTGGTTTTCTTCTTCAGATTGGGCAACGACTGAAGGACAAGGGGTTGCTGTCCAATGTCAAAGTGAGCTGGAGGAAGCAAGAAGATGGAAAGGTGTTCCACAAGGAGAAGAAGGAGAAGAAAATTGAGCTTTAATCACACTGTGTTGTTTAGAGTGGTAATTGTGACAGTACACTCTTGGGAAATTGGGCTGTTTCTTTGGGGTCTTTGGGACTGGTTCTATGTACTCTTTTGTTAAATGCTTTGTGCTTGTTTTAATCAGCCCAGGTTGTTGTTTTTCATGTTCCTTTTCATTAATGTAGTCATTCACATTTGAAGTGATATACAGTAACTGCAGCTTAGCTGAAGGGTCACCTGGGCACATATTCAATTCCTGACATCACAAGGTAGGTGGAGGGGGTGAATAACCAGCGCTCTCCTCCATCCTCCACGGTGTCTGAGTTAGCCTGGCATCACCAAGTGGGTGGAGGAGGTGAATAACCAGCGGTCTCCTCCATCCTCCACTGTGTCTGAGATAGCCTGGCATCACCAAGTGGGTGGAGGAGGTGAATAACCAGCGGTCTCCTCCATCCTCCACTGTGTCTGAGATAGCCTGAACATCACCAAGTGGGTGGAGGAGGTGAATACCCAGCTATCTCCACCATCCTCCACTGTGAGTGCATCTTAATATGGGACCTTGCCTCCTCCACTTGCCTCCTCCACTCGCTTCTCGTCATGATGACATCACTGACAACAGCATTATATTTCAATATCTTGCAAAAGCTCAATTGAAGAGTCTTTTTCTCGATTGCAATTGGGATGGTCAATGAAAAACAGTCCCTCAAAAGTTGTTGTGGCTAGGCTGACAGCTGGGAAACTTTATCGTTTTCTCCACGGAGGAGGGGCCAGGAGGCGGGGCGAGGAGACAAACGCAAGTGGAGGAGGCAAGGTCGCATATTAAGATGCACTCTGTGTCTGAGATAGCTTGAACATGACACCATCCCCACATGTTTGCCCTCCTGCCAATCTCATCAGAAGTGTGACGGGTTGAAAGTAGAAGCTCAGTGTTTGGTGTGTGTGCCCAGTGACCTTTGATTTGCTGTATGATCTCACTTACTATTGGGAATCATTTGCTTAATTACAGGAAATGAAGACAAAAAGAATGTGTTTTGTCTGACCTGTGTGAGCATCTCCTTCCATTCACAGAAAAATCCTGCACTATTTTTTAGGCTTGGGAAGGCTCACTAATATGCATTGTTAAATCAATAGGACCTGTACAGTTGCATCGATTTGCAAATGTCTGCATCGGTAAAGCAGGCAAAATATAAAGGAGATGCATCGGATTTTGACTGTCCGTATCGATGCAAACCGAATAATATCTCTGATAACTTTTCAGAAACCGGTCTATTTCTAGTTCCTCGTGAGCAGCCGACATTGGCTGTTTCAGATTCAGACCGTCTATTGTTTGGTGCAAAGAGGCGGGATAAGCAAACAGCAGTCTTGCTTTGAATCAGAGCGGCGGGTAACCAGCCGTATTGCCATTGCGCAATATAGTGAGTTTTCTGACCCTCTGCTAACTTTTTAGAGCGATCTTCTTCTGGGCGTCTGGATGACGTGTTGAGAGAGTTGAAATGCACCGCGCAGCACAAACAGCAAGAGAAAGTTGTCTGCCGAGTGCCGACACTCAGCTGTTTCTGAATGACATTAAATAGGCATTGCACACGAGATAGAAAAACATAATCATGTCGGGAAATGTAACAGCACCCATGTGAAGCCCATTGTCCACAGTGAAAAAAGTGAAGTCGCCGAAGTTGGCATCATTGCTTAGGAGGCAATCTCTCGTACAGGACACACAGACTGCTTTGTGCAGGTTGTCCATGCAGCTTAAAAAGTCAAATTGCTAAATAAAATACCCCAACACCAGTCCAGTAAGCATTTTATTTCCTCCTTCTGGTTTTAGTAACACCATTCCCAAAAGTTAGGCCTACTGAATTTATCTAATTTTGATAAATTGTAGATACACTGTTCAGAGCTGATACTAACCTGTAAATGTAGTACATGTCCAATGACTGAATAATTTCTACAATATTCCCAAATGAGCAGAAGCATTTTTTTTTTTTGTTAAAACGATTTAAATAACTTGTATGATGGTCAGAGATTTTTTTTTCCAGTGTAATTATGTGGTTGCACTTAATTGCTATAAACTTTTAGGAAAATGAATGTCTCAACGATTCCCGTTACTCCTGGGTTAAATTGGCTAAGACACCATTAACAGAGAACTCCCAATCATCTGAGTAGTTTTGTTTGGGGGAATTTCCACGTTCTGAACAGTATTACAAACAAATACGTGTTTATCACGTGGGTCTGCCTTGGCCTCGAGCCAATCATCTGCATTCATGTAAATCAGTTACCTGGGCAAGGGCTGTCCAAGGGGCTTGCCTCATTCAAATCCTAACTAAATCTTTGCCTAAAAACAATTACAACAATAGAGAACTTCTGTTCTTCATGTCATGTGGCTTGGGGAAAATAAGGGTATTTGTAATCATTTAGCAATGTTAAAAATCCTAAATAAAGTCAATCATTGTGTGAAAGTTTGTTGTTTGATTAATTTGTGCTGCCTGGAAACAGGCCTGTCCATGTGACTCAGTGGCCATTTGCATAAGGCCTGTTATTATGACCAACAAGCAGAACAGCTAGCAGTAGAGAGCAAACAAACACAACACAGCGAAGACTTCATGGGGGGGGGGGGGGGGGGGGGGGGGGGGGGGGGGGAGGGGGGGGGGGGGGGGGGGGGGGGGGGGGGGGGGGGGGGCGCGGGGGGGGTACTCATGTAGTTGCTCATATTGTGAATTAAATGAATGCCAATTCATTGTGGCATCATGTGTTTCGTGTGAGTGTTTATTTCCATTCAGAGAAAATTCGGTACTATTTACAGAACACTAAAGACCATTGCGATGATATGATAATGTCTCAAAATTAGATAAGTGGTTCTATTCTTACTACATCCCATTTAGATGTATGTACACTTCATTCATTTTTATTTGGGTCTTGTGTTTTGGAAGAAGTTTGTATAGTTGTGATGAGTTTGTGGAATTGAACATTAAATATAATGTCAGTCGTTGAATGTCTGCTGCCTGGAAGCAAGCCTGTCCGTGTGTCTCAGTGGCCATTTGCATAAGGTCTGTAATGCAGGATGGGAAAGTACAGCCATATACTGGATAACACGCACATGTACAGCACACGTGCAAACTCTCTCTCTCTCACACACACGCACGCACACACGTGCGTGTAGACAGCTCATTAAGAGTTACACAGATCCAAATACTGATGGAAATCACAGCAGAGTTATAGGGGTATGATCATACAGTTTGTGAGTACAATATTGTATATAGGTAAACATGACATCTCCGTCTCCAGATGGACAAACTGCCTATGATGGCAGAGATTGAACAATATTTTGCCAGCCTTTTTGCTGTTGTTTCGAACAGTCCAGATAGCTGCAGTCCTGTTAGGACAAGTTTGTGTACATGCCCAAGGCTCCCAAACACACACACACACACACACACACGTGCGCACACACACAGTAGCAGATAAGAACACAGTAGCACCAACAAATAAACGGCAAGTGAAAATGTCCATTTGCACGTCTTCATTTGCAATTCCATTTTGTATTTATGACATTGTTTGGCATCATTCACTCCCTTCTGAGTTCATGAGGTTTTTTTGTGGCGTAAAGAGAGGGTGAATAGGTATGGCATGTCCGCTTCTTCATTTGCAAGTTCGTTGACATTTTATGTCTTTACGATGCCTTCCTCCACAGACAACAGCCGCCCATGTGGCGCCTCACCTGTGTAAACAGAGAGTAATTAGGTAAATGACAAGGGACTGAATTCTGTGACAACCGAGCTGGGGGTTGCAGGTTCGAATTCCACCCTTACCAGTCCCCACACCTCCATCCATGGCCAAAGTGACCTTGAGAAAGGCACCTAACCCCATATTGCTCCAGGGACTGTAACCAATACCCTGTACCCTGGCTTTCACTTTAAACTGATATTTGTAACTTACTTTGGATATTAGCATCAGCTAACTGTAGTGTCTGGAAGATGCATAGGTGAGTGAGTCAGGCCATTGTTATTCTGGGCCGTTATTGCACTGCTGTGTCTCGACAGAGTGATTGGCTGCTGGGCGTGAACTCACTAGACAAACGAGAGACTTCTCTTTGACCTCCGCTGATGAACTTCCTTCTCTTTTGTCTCATACTCTTTTTATTCCTTCATTTATTCATTACTTCCTCCTGGCGGATTTCATTTTCTTTCCCCATATCATCTAATTTTATCTATTGTCCAATTGAAATGGAAAAGGCTTAGGAAGAAAGCCCTGTGTCCAGGAGGATGAAAGGCACAAAGATGAGACTGGCAGAGAGAGAGAGGGAGGGGGGGGGGTCTCAGTTAATTCATTAAAGGAGCACTTCTGCCAATTTCAATAGCTGTTGAATTGCTCACGCTACCCTTGACTTTTCAATACCCGGTGACACTGCATTTTTTGGCTCAGCCCTTTCCGAGTTATGAACTATTCTAATGGGGGCAACTTTTGTTTACATGTCAATTTCTTTATTCCCAAAAACATCCAAAAGGTTATGCAACATCAGCAGACAGCTAGCAAACAGCGATACTTTTGGGAAAATATTTGGAGTA
>NC_085864.1:50553209-50598209 GCF_034702125.1 Engraulis encrasicolus
GGGCTTGAAATCCCACAGAAGTCTCTGGGCCCTGCAATGGCAGAGGTGGAATTACCATTGATTGGATCAGCAAAACACCACTGCAAAAAATTTATTCTTCTCTCTTTGTTTGCTTCTGTCTTTCTTATGTGAGGAATTTATGGGAATCTGTAATAAAATCCTGATAATATCCACAGCCGATTTGCTAGTGTGTCTTGCATCAGTTGCTCTCTAAGGTACTTATGGTGCTGTCAGCTGCAGCTTTGTTTCTGTAATAGCCTACTTTTGTGAGAGGGTGATGCTTTTGTCTGTCGTTCAGCTAATATCTTTCTTATTCTTATTGTCTCTCCATTTGAACGTTTTATGCAGCCCATTCTTGTGCAGAGAAAAGAACACGTGTAATTTTCTGAACTAAACTGAAAGAGGAGGGGAAGTCAGTTCATATTTTCTTCTTCAAGGGGAAGTTGTTCTTTTCTTCTTCAATGATCTTAAGCTCATTTGCTCAAATGAGCTCATATGCTCAAACACGCTCTCCTTACTAAGATGTATTTGTCAGTGTCAATGTTTCTTTTAGAATGTGTAGCATTGAAAACACTCAACACACACGCACACACACACACACACACACACACACACACACACACACACACACACACACACACACACACACACACACACACACACACACAGTCGACCATGTGTATCCTGAGCCTCAATATCTTTCATGGAAATCACACTATAGTGTACTTCAACTGAATCCACTGTGGGAAGTTTAAAGCTAAAGCCCTTTCAGCCCATTTCCTACCAGAGATTATCCATGCGTCAGGCACAAACATTATCAAATCGATAGACATGCTGTAGGCTATTTGTTAAATACAGGGCTGCCCCATTAGACCGTCTAGTCTTTACAGTTATGGTCTGTTGAGGTTGACATTTTAGCAGCTGAGCGTTGAGCTTTGGTGACAGGTCACAGAGGTTAACTCTTTTTTCATGGAATCCACAGGATTTGTGCGGTTGGTAATTTAGTGAAGGCCTACAAATAAAGATCTGTGTACTTGCTCTCTCAAACAGCTGCTGGGCTGTAATGTACAGTGTTGTAAGGCACTTGTGTCTTCTTAGCTGTGTGGTGGTAAGCCAGAGGTGGGCGATTTAGTGAAACTATATAAATGTGCTGTAACGGCACTTGAATTTTAGCTGTGTGGTGGTAAGCCAGAGGGATGATGGATCTTTAGTTTTCTTTGCTGCTTGCTCTGTCTTGGTCTGGGGAAGTAAAGCTAAAGAAAGCTTAGTAAAATACCAGCAGCCCTTCTCAACAATATATTGTCTTGCTCCACCATCATCTGAAATATGTCTTTTTTTAATATCACTGCCATAAGTAATATATAGTATGACAGATGTACTGTATGTGCAGTATTCAATTGGAATCTGAGTGCCTATGGCTTTCTGGCAAGACTCTCTCTCGCTCTCACCTCAGCAATGCATCTCTCTGCCTGTTTGTCTGTCTGCCTCTCTGGCTGTTTGTCTGTCTGTCTGTTTGACTGTCTGTCTGTCTGTCTGTCTGTCTGTCTGTCTGCCTCTCTGGCTGTTTGTCTGTCTGTCTGTCTGTGTCTGTGTCTCTCTCTCTCTCTCTCTCTCTCTCTCTCTGTTTTGGTTATCAATGTAAAAAAAAACCCATAAACAAACCCATTTACCTCACCAATATGTTGCTTGTAAGATACCATTTCATGTTGTGCTCGGTAGATTAACCCAAAGGAATGATGAGATTTAAACTTTTGTTGTGTTTACAGAGTAAGACCAAAGGGCTTGCTACTTAATGACAGCTAAGTTAACCTTCTAAGACACGTCGATAAAAGCAAGTAGCCCTCAGGGCCCATTTTCAAACAGGCATCAGGAGGGCAAAGCAAAAGCCCTCACTGCAAACTCTGCAGAAAACCTATTTAAGCCCAGCACAAATATGTGACTGATTTACAATCAGAACAGCATGAATCTGCGGAGCATAGTCTCTTGTGCCTTACAATCTAAACAATCTTTAAAAAAGATAGTTTCAATCAATGCCTTTAAATAAGAAAGGCATGGTTTGAATTTCTATCTTAAGCCTATTTGTCCAGGATAAGTTTTGCCTGTGGACATCTGGTAATTTATAACAATTCCAGAGAATGTCTGAATTCTTAGTCCCATGAAATTGCATAATATTTATCGCATATGAATACGACATTAGGATCACAAACCCATATAGGTGTGTACATTTGTTGATGTGAAGCAGTGTACTTAATACGTTTTTGCCAAATTATGAGCAATGTCTTACGAAAGAGTCAGAGTTAAATCCAAAGTATATGGAAGTGTGTATCAGTATTGATTTGTAACGATTCTACCTCTTTTGGAGCCTTGGGCAAAATATAGACATGGGACCCTACGTTTGAATTATTTTTGTTGATGTTTACTATGACAGTGTTGACTGTTGGGGGGTCCCTACAGAGAGAACAGCCAGGCCGCGGCCTCCTAGTGACACAACACCTTCAGCATTGCAACTAGTCAGGTCAAGAGCAATGCAAGTACTTTCTGAGTTCCCGAAAATACGGGAACTCCTTTCACTTTGTCGGGAAGCAAACAACCATAAACAAACTAAGGGAGGCGGGTCAAACATGCCAACATGGGAAATGTTAATTGTTGTGCTCTTGGTCAGACCAAGTCTCGAAGAGATTTGAGCTTTGATGATAATCAGGCTATAGAGAGAAGCTTTTGGTTGGAATTACTGTATGTTGGTTAATATTAACTATGATGCTGTCGACTGTTGGGGGTCCCTACAGAGAGGAGATCTTGGGGCCCTTGGCAATTGCAGAGTCTGCCTATTGGTAAAGTCAGCTCTGATATCGATACTAAAACATTACTATCAAAACATACACACTTGCAAACATCCAGCCATATAATAACTCTCATCATCTGAAAAGCTGAAGCACACCCCATCACACACTGCAAGGCTCTCCTAACGTCCCCTCAGGCTGGACTGGAACTATGGAAGGCAACTAAGTAGATGGGCCTTGGCTCATTACTCCGTAGGGAGAGCTAGTGTGTGTGAGAGTGTGTGTGTGTGTGTTTGTGTTTGTGTGTGAATATCAGCGTTCAGTGTGTGTGTGTGTGTAAGTGTCAGCGTTCAGCATGTGTGTGTGTGTGTGTATGTGTGTTTGTGTGTGTGTGTGTGTGTGTGTGTGTGTGTGTGTGTGTGCGCGCGCGTGTGTGCGTGCGTGCATGTGATGCCAGAGCAATTGTGTGTGGTCCAAAGTTATTTTCCTTGTTGTAGGTGCTACAGGCTGACAAACAGCAGCAGTTTTCAGGGGAGGGCCCATTGATTCTCAGGGCACAGTGGATATGGGGTGTGAAAGGCAGTGTGTGTGTTTGTGCGTGCGCGTGTGAAAGAGAGAGAGAGAGAGAGAGAGAGAGAGAGAGAGAGAGAGAGAGAGAGAGAGAGAGAGAGAGAGAGAGAGAGAGAGAGAGAAGAAAAGAAAGTGGTGGAGGAGGAGACTCTCTTGGTCAGACAGGACCATTCCAAAACAACAACAACAACAACAACAGCAACGACATGAGTGCAGCAGGGTGGGAGACAGGGATGATTATGGATACATAACCGAGTTGCCTTTAGCAGGAAATGATTAAACAGGCTAATGGCCATGTCTGCTGTTTGGCTAATGGAGGTGTCTGAGGAGGAGAGGAGACTAATGAGACAACAGCTCATCATCTACCACTACTCTGTACACTGTGTGCGTGCGTGTGTATGTGCGCGTGTGAGTGTGTGTGCGTGCATGCGTNTTGTGGGTAGATGACGTAACGTGTAAATTTTGCTGTCGCAGGCTCTTAAAATTAAGTAAATTCATGCTTTCAAAATTGTCAATGCTTTAAATGATTAAACTAATGTCGTTGTTGTGAAAAAGTAATGTGTAATAAATCCAGAGCTTAAATAAGTATACTTAATTTTGAATCAAATGTCACATTTGTCCTATGGTGTGACTGAGGCAAGCCTGGTTCTCCATATTAAAACATTTTTAAATAAATAATCAAAGCTCAGTCATTTGTCTAAACAACCCTGGCATGTTTTTCAAGGTGTCTATTTTAGCAAGTGGCCATGCTTAATTTTTTTCCTGTTTTTCTGAGACCGTATGGACTTATGAAACTTTGTCGCAGAAAATAATGTCCTGTGGTGTGACATCATTTTTTTGGCTAATTCTGTGGATAATTATCTATTGTTGAAGCTCCAGCGGTACATACATTGTGACTTTAGACCCTTAAGAAGCCAATGGCAAGGGTGGATTTTAGATTTTTCTCTCAGGGTTCTTCAGTCAATCAATTATGTTTTGCTACCACAAGATGTATTAGTTTTGTAGTCCATTGGTGTGACAGCCATAAAATACATTTTGACAATAGTGTATATTTTTCATATTTTTTTCTTATGTAGATGTATGAAAATGCATCTTACTAAAGGTGAAATTGTATTTCAGTTGGCAACGACATGGCTTTAAATTAACTCAAAAGCTCAAAAGTCCTATGGTGTGATGGTAAAAGTCCTATGGTGTAATGGTAAAAGTCCTATGGTGTGACACTTTGGAGTATCACACCAAAGGACAAACAGGTCACACCAATGGACTAGATATTTGAGAAATAGCTTTTAAAACAACTGGTAGTACATATTTTTTTGTTTTGTTGTTTGACTAGATAAATATTGTGTAGGCCTATTCAAATTACTTATTCCTTTATTGGCCTTTGGAATTTATACTTTGATGCATTGTTGATGAATATTTGCTGTTGATTTTAGATACTGTCAAATGATATAAAATGTCATTAATGGTGCTTTGAAACCATAAAATATAACGGTAACAGTGAAGGAAAGATCAGTGAGAGAGTATATAGAGGAGTATAGATGAATAAAGTATGCTGTGGAGAGCTCAATATACAGCATAAATGTGCTGTCCAGCTTGAGATACCAAACAGGCACTGGCCACTACACACTACAGGTTCAATGGTGTGACAGTCATAGCATACCTACAAAAGTGTGATGGTCATGCCAAGGTCACCCTTCAGTATGAGTCCTATGAGCTCTGCAGGTTACATTCAATGACCGCATGGCTGTCATTAAGAGTTACGATAGGCTGATAATCGACGATTCAAAGACTTATAAGTGTAAAGTGTAGGTCCATATTGACTACAACATTATATTATGATCAAAAGACAAAATAATCATGTTGATATATTTATTTCTGGCTCAGTTTTGCATTTCTGTCCTTTAGCGTGACATGAATGTCCTACGGTGTGACATGTTTTAAACGCTCAAATATTTGTTTGAGCTAAACAATATGTTTGATAAACACTGAATATTGCAATAGGGAAGTCCCTGGACAGTTAGTATAAATTCGGACAATTTTGAACATTTAAAAGAAAGATATCCCTGTTTTTCCTCGAAGGTTTCTAATAATCTCACATCTAATGGGGAAAAAAATACATAAATGGTAATTTCTCATTAAATTAAGACTTTAAAAAATTGCAATAAATATGAAGAGTGTAACAATGTTCATAAAACTCCATCAAGCCATTTCTACATTACTTAATATATTTATTTCTTAACGTCACACCAAAGGACATATTTTCAGCAAATTGCTTTATCAACGTAAATAAATAATCAATGAATAGACCAACATTGTGACCACTTGGATTTTTTGAAAGATTAATTGCTGCACTACGTAGACATATACCTTTTTCCCTCATAAACAATGTTTTGTGAAAAAAATGTTTTTTGCTGCCTATCCGTCATCTACCCGTGTATTGATTGTTTTATTCAATTGAAAATGTGGTTCACTTTCAAGCAGCACTGTATACACGTATTCAAAATGGTATGATTTATTATGTAGTGTCAGTATTGACACATATTCACTCTGCCATGAGCTGACCTTCTCTTGACCTTTACTTGACTGACAGACAAGCAGACTGACTGACAGGGGCTGCCTGTACTGATTACAGATGGGGTTGTTATTTTATTTCATTTCTGTAATATTATTCGAGACACTGAAATATGTAAATGGCTGTCCCAGATAGTGTCTGTCAATGATGCAAATGCTAAACACGTCTGTAAATGCAGTGCTGATTTGTGCCATAATGCCACCGTAGCAGGACCGGACCTGGCCCAGATGTGGGTTGTGTCAGGGAAGCCTTGTCAGTATGCAGCAGTGACAGAGAGAGAGAGAGAGAGAGAGAGAGAGAGAGAGAGAGAGAGAGAGAGAGAGAGAGAGAGAGTCCTGTCAGTCCTCTCTCACATCTCTTTACCAGAAGTGTTAGTGAAAGGTACAGTTAGTATTACATTGTGCCATTCCTACTATTTTGTCAAGATGAAAACAATCTCTAACGTCCCATTTGAGTCATTCATTTCTAACACACATGTACTTTCCTTTCTGATTGTCTTCTCAATTTCATTCTCTGCTGTTATTTCATCTCTGTGATTTCTTCTAGTATCTGTTGGTATATTCCATCCTCTGTCTTTCTTTCTTTCTTTCTTTCTTTCTTTCTTTCTTTCTTTCTTTCTTTCTTTCTTGCTTGCTTGCTTGCTTGCTTGCTTGCTTGCTTTCTTTCTTTCTTTCTTTCTTTCTTTCTTTCTTTCTTTCTTTCTTTCTTTCTTCTTGTTGCTGGTTATTATCAAGTGCTGCTCTCATATGACCTTGATAATAACATACTCAGGCTAAAATACAGCAATAATTATTTTGATATCAAACTGAATTGCTATGATTTATGAATTAAAGAATCTGAATGAAATGGCCGTGTGTTAGCAGGTAATTATGGTGTTCAGAGAAACATTTCCAGCTCTCTGCGATACACAGAGATGGTTTTCCTGCTAATAGGCCTCGTAGTTCTCCACACTCCTTGATTTCAATCATCGAATGGGAGATAGATTGGGGACATAGCACCTCTGTAACACATACTGAAGGTACACATGGGTGAAATGTGTTTTTTTGGGCTCAGACCTCAGTTGGATTTAATGACCTTCAATGAATTAGTAATTGGTGGTTGATATGCTGCAATGAATATGTTTCTCAGATAGTCCACTAAAAACAAACCAACAAAATACATTCTTACAATAGTGGCTGTGGTTGCACCACCCTGATGTGTGCTGCTGCTGAAACATCACTGACCAACACACCACAGAGATCTGCAGAGGAAAATGGGTTGAGGACCAGAGAACAGTATGTAACAAACACACAAGTACAGTTACAGCCAATTTTATTTTTCAACACCAGGCCCTCATTGATCTTATAGGAAATGAGCTCATTGATGTAACTGACCTCACAGGAAATGAGCTCATTGATGTAACTGACCTCACAGGAAATGCTCTCAAGGGAAATGACCTCACCTGCACTCCTCCAGCCATCGATATGGAACCAAAACATTGTCTGGTAGAGTAACAGCGTTTTCACACCTGGTCCCATCCAGCCTCTTAAGCAAACTCAGAGTAGTGACTCAGCATTTTTGCTGCATATGTGAATGCTCCAAAGCGTTCCCCGAACCCCTTGGAAGCGAACCATACTGAGACCTTGGTTGACGTGGTCTCAGTTCGGATGGATTATGAGTTGCAACAAGTTACACTTGTGACTAAATGTAATCACTTAAGGAGGGCTCTAGAGGACCGAGTGTGATAAAAAAAAGAAGAGTGACACACCATGAAAGCCTACCAGGACCAGAAAGATAAGCCAGTTCAAAAACAGAACTGAGTCCTTTTGCTGTCGGTACGCTTTTTGGTCCACTTAAAGAGGGCTGAGTTTGGTTCACGTAGCCCCTTAATGCACGCCTTACCTCCTGTGGCATGCTGTAATACACATTGAAAGTTAACTACTATAGTACTACACTACTATGACTAGTGCACGGGGCCTTTAGTAATACATAATGACTTGGTAATTGCCATTCTGGTAACAGGTCATGTCTTAAGGGGTTAAAGGGGACCAGGTGTGAAAACCGTATAAGATACCCCAATCTCCGCCTACACAATGCAAAGGAGCGTGCTCGAGTTCAGTCTCCTAAGGGGGCTTTGTCTCTCTGTGGTGTTTGGTGGCTTGCAAAAGATGTGCGCTACAGCCATCTACAACGCTATGAGCCAAAGTCTCCAAAGGTCTCCTAACTGAAGGTGTCCTAAAGGGGCGTTCTCCCAAGGTCACATGGATCCAGGAAAAATGTGGGCTTCATGTATATGACTGTAACTCTACAGTGTCTTTGATAAAACTCTGTTAGACGATTCTTTGATAAAACGGTGTGGAAGCCTTTGAGTCCTCTTTCCTACTCTACAGTCCATCTGCTTTCCTCTTGTTTTATCATCTATTTGCATGTAAATCTTGAACCCACAGTGAAGAGCCCTATCTTCTCTTCTCTTCTCTCACAGACTAGACTGGCCTAGTGTGTGCATGTGAAAATCACTAAACTTTGTGCTCGTGATTTTCTGTGCTGATTATATTTAATGTGAATTTTCAAATGATAGGAAATAGCATGTCGGTAAAGTTGTATAAATGTAAAAAGTCGCTCAACTTTATGGTGCTGGTGGTTCTCAGTGCTGGTGCTTTGTTAAATAGACTGAATGCAGAACTGAAATGATATCAGCACACTTCACCCACTCTTCAAATATATGCAATCATGTCTGATCACACCAACTGTAAGGCTGAGAAGGATTCAAAGATGGTTATTCATGAATGAAACCTACTATCTCTATCTAGAATAGGGCGAGAGGGGCTTCCCAAGAGCCCTTTCCAAAAGATTACAGAGCACGTCTAAAATGGATGACATCTGTGATTATGATGTCTTTTCAAAGAAGGATCTTCAGTGGCCAGGAAATTCATGCATGAAAGAAAAATGAATTCATGCTGCTTTCTCTCTACCCCCCCCTTCTATCTTTCTCTCTCTCTTTTTCTCATACACACACACTCTCTCTCTCTCTCTCTCTCTCTCTCTCTCTCTCTCTCTCTCTCTCTCTCTCTCTCTCTCTCTCTCTCACAGATTTCTCAGAAGGGATAAGTTCTACAGCGGTTTTCCACAGGGGGGTTTCTTCTTGTTTCAGTGAGTTGGCTCTCTTCAATTTGCCTACTGCCGTGCATTTATCACACACTGTAAATTTCTAGTAGGAATCAATATTATGGTCCTGCACACACGCACACTCACAAACAGGATCAATATTTTGGTGCTGCGCGCACACACACACACACACACACACACACACACACACACACACACACACACACACACACACACACACACACACACACACACACACACACACACACACACACACACAGAGGATCAATATTATGGTGCTGCTTTATTGACTGTGGCGTTGGTCAAGTTGATGGACCATCTGGTGTATAACCCTCCCAGTTGTAACGTTCCTTATAAATTACATAACAGACTATAACTGCCCATAGCATTGTCATATCTGCAGAAAGGCAAAACATGCTGCTGAAAGTACTCAGGATACTGAGGTACCTGGTAAAGGATCAATACTATGATGCTGCTTTATTGACTGTGGTGTTGGTCAAGTTGATGGACCTTCTGTTCTGGTAACCCTCCAGGGCCCCATGCAGTTCCTTATACATTACATAACAGTCTGCAACTGCCCACAGCATTGCCATCCCTGCAGAAAACCAATACATGCTGCTGCAATTACTTAGGATACTGGGTGAGGTACCCTGTAGGATCCTGTGATCAACATGCAGTACTCCTGACTGAGACAATATATAGCAAGGATACATTTCTACTCGCTCTACTCCATGTTATATTAAAGTGATGTTTTTGGCCATCTGGCAATCAACTTCAAACTTACAAAATACCAAAATACATTCAATGTCTTTTCATGGTCACCCCAATCCAATTCAGGCTCCATAATTGGGTATTGTTGGTGGACATTGGTATTGGTGTTTTGTAAGTTTGAAGAAGGCCAGACGGTCACAACATCAATCTTATAAATCATGAAGTAGAGAGTGTGGCATCTTCTTGATATGGCCAGTCATGGGTAAGCAGAAAAGTCGTCAGACATGTAGCCCAAAGGCTGCACGTTCGAATCCTGACCCGCCAGGTTAGAGCAGGGAGTATTTATCCAGTACTCTCCCCCATCCTCCTCTATGACTGAGGTACCCTGAGCATGGTACTGTCCCGCCACACTGCTCACTTGGGTCTCCATTGGGGGCTGCCCCCTTGCACAGGTGAGGCATGAATGCAATTTCGTTGTGTGCACTTATGTGCTGTAGAGAGCTGTGGAGTGCTGTGTCAAAATGGCAATTGGAGTTGGAGTTTCCCAGGGGGGTTTTCACTTTTCACTTCATAGGGTCATTATTATACCACTCCCCCACCCCACAATATAATATGTGTTGTCATCTATGCTTTCTCTTTTTAAAAATCAGGAACAGCAGTCTTTGAATACATCCTTGGTGCTCGTTTGATTGCATCTCTGATTTGATTGCTTGATTGTAATCACATAGACGGTCACCAGGGAGTCATTAAGAATTGCATTGTTTGTTGTTGTTGTTATTGTTGTTGTTGTTATTAATATTTGTATTTTTTGTATGTGTTTTATTGTTCATATAGTACCTCATTACCTTATTGATTCATTTTGAAAGAGAGTTTATACGCTTCTAGACTGCCTTTCCTCTCCCAGCAGGACTTATTCTCATCAAGACTCTAATTATTAAATTAGTTTAATTTATTTTCATCTGACCCCAAATGAGCAGTCTGATTCCCCTGTGAATGTGTCTCCTCCTGTTTTTGAGAACTTGTCACTTCATGTCATGCTGTGAAGACGAGTAAAAAGCCATTCCTGTCTGCATTGATGTGTCTGTCTGACAATATTGTAAGGCGATCCTTCCAATGCCTTATTCTTAAAGTACATTTTTCTTATGTATTCATTGTCCTGATGTGCATTGTGTGTGTGAGTGCGTACATGTGTGCATGCGTGTGTGCTTGTGACCGTCGGTGGATATTAAAGTCTTAGAGAAAGGGTGTGTGTGTGTGTGTGAGAGAGAGAGAGAGAGAGAGAGAGAGAGAGAGAGAGAGAGAGAGAGAGAGAGAAGGAGAGAGAGCGAGAGAGAGAGAGAGAGAGAGAGAGAGAGAGAGAGAGAGAGAGAGAGAGAGAGAGAGAGAGAGAGAGAGAGAGAGAGAGAGAGAGAGAGAGAGGAGGAAAGAGGAAAGAAGAGGAAAACCATGCGTTTGTGTCATCTCTGCATTGTCTATGAGTATTTCCATCCCCTGGTCTCGCTTGGCTTTTTAAAAACACAACACATAGCCGCTGGTAAGAATAGCCATGGGTGACAAGAACTGGTCTCGCTTGGCTTTTTAAAAACACAACACATAGCCGCTGGTAAGAATAGCCATGGGTGACAAGAACTGGTCTCGCTTGGCTTTTTAAAAACACAACACATAGCCGCTGGTAAGAATAGCCATGGGTGACACGAGTGGGGGGGGGGTCAGAATAAGAGGGATGCACAGAATGCCACATCTGAGACACTGATAAAGTACCCAAAAGCACACCGTAGCACTGGACACAGCAGATAGTGCAGGCTTAGCTGAGTCTTGTTTTGTGCCCTGTAAGAGTCCCTGTGTGTGTGTGTGTGTGTGTGTGTGTGTGTGTGTGTGTGTGTGTGTGTGTGTGTGTGTGTGTGTGTGTTATTTTTTGCCCTGTAAGAGTCCCTGATGTACAGACTACTGTGCAGACAGCAGTACACACACACACACACACACACACACACACACACACACACACACACACACACACACAGCACATCAGGTCGCCTGACTGCTGTTCCCAGTCTCAAACACAAGTCTTGTCACAAGGGCCATTACTTATATTCAGAAATGCAATGGTGGTCAGACGTGTGTGTGTGTGTGTGTGTGTGTGTGTGTGTGTGTGTGTGTGTGTGTGTGTGTGTGTGTGTGTGTGTGTGTGTGTGTGTGTGTGTGTGTGTGTGTGTGTGTGTGTGTGTGTGTGTGTGTGTGTGTGTGTGTGTGTGTGTGTCTGTCTGTCTGTCTGTCTGTCTGGCTGCTATCTGTCTGACAGTCTGTTTGTTTCTCTGTCCCTCTTCCTATGTGTCTGCCTGCATGTCTGTGCATTTGTTTATGTACTGTATGTTTAACACAATCACTAGAAAAATAAATATTCTCTTCTCAGTCACATTGATTGGATTTGAATGAAGTGAAGTGAAGTCAAGTGAAGGACTATTTTGAGTTGTGGGGAAGTTGGATAAATTGTTTCAGTCAGGCAATCACAGGTGTCTGGCCTCTTAGCCTTGCGTATCAGAATAGAAGAGAGGACCACAGTGACGGTTTTATTCATCTTTTATATATCATATGTCAAAATTACTATAATCAGGACATCAATAGGCCACTGAATCAGCTCTTGGTCTGCAGTGATTGGCCCCTCCAGCACTAAAGCAACCCCCTTAGGCAGTGTCAGGCACACCTGAATACACACACACACAGGGCCGCTGACAGGTTTGGCTGGGCCCGGGACAAAATTTTCTCAATGGGCCCCCCCTCCCAACACCAAAAAAGCCCCCCACCCCCTCATCCCTGACGGTCCCTACACAAAATAGTTAAACGCCCAACCACAACCACGTAGCCTAATTCCCTTGAGCAGCTCCAAAACACACCACGTCGGGATGACAAGCCCATTTATAACGGATAAACAAAAACTTATTATAGCCTAGGCTACAACCTTACGGATATGGACTGAGTGACGTTATGGTTTTCAAAATCCTGTCACAATAAAATCCACGCTATTGTAGCCTATTACTTTAGCTCATGAATAGCACATTTTTCATCACATCGACCATTTTCACTTGACCAAGGGGAATCATGTCAAGGACGCGTGTATGTCCGCTGAACTTCCAGAGAGGGGAACAAGGCGGAGCACATTCATCTTGCGAGTGTCAAGTTCACCGCAATCAGAACCGAAAGTTACAGGTTACCCCAAACGACACCGTTATAACCCATTCGTTACAGTCAATTCTAGGCTATCTAAATATCAATTTCACACGTTGACATGCCACTGGCTTATTTTAAACCAAATAAGTTTAAACCAGAGTCGAGTTACACTGGCTGTAATTCAGCTGACCGGGGATGATTCTCAAATCAATTCAGCCTGATTGGCGTGCGCGTGCCTGCCTGAAACTTTTGATTTGGACACATAATTGCAGAGTAATGCGCATATTCATAGATTCAATTACATAGGCGCATGAAACACATTGTAATTAAGCCGTTGTGGTAATCAAATTATTCGATACCCCCTGTCTCTCTGATACTGAATCCCGTGTGACTTGCTCACGGCCTCCTGTGCCAATGTTAGGCTACTTGACGACGGGGCTGGAAAAAGTTTGCCGTGTCTTACCTGGATCTGCTGCACAGCTGCTTTTACAGGTGCCCGCTACATCATTCCAGTCTTTCCTGAAATATTTAGCCAGAGAACCCCTCAGCCTTTTGGCTTCTTCCTCTCTTTTTCGATTTTCCTTCTTTTTCTGCGCTCCTGACTTGTGCATGTTTACTAACTGGCTCGCGCACACCACTTATCGAATGCTGTCGTCTTTTTTTCTAGAAAGACCAATCCATTTTGGAATAGGGGTGATAGGGGGTTATTGGCCGTTTTTCCATGGGCAATGAAGACAAACATCTAGGCCTATAAGTAATTGTTTGAATGCAAATAAAGTACTTTTATACCCTAAAAAACAACACATTTTGAAGTGAACGTATCATAATTGAGCCCAACGTCATGGGGGCCCAGTTATGGGCCCCCCTCTATTCCAGAATTCCCAGGGCCCGGGACAAAAAGCCCTTTAGTCCCCCCCTGTCGGCGGGGCTGCACACAGACACAGACAGACAGACACACACACACACACACACACACACACACACACACACACACACACACACACACACACACACACACACACACAGGCTATTCAAAGCAGGTTGAAATGAGAGCCAATGAGATGTGAAAAGGTCCAGTCAAGGGGTGCAGATCAGAAGAGAAAGATATGAGACAGATGCAGTCATTATAAAGTGCTTTTCTTCATGGCTAATCCCTATCTAACATAGTGTAGGCCCTAACATGGATCCAGAGTCCCAAAAGACCAGAGCTATAACATCAGTGGTCTGTGTTATGGGTGGTTGGTTCATTGAATACAGTTTTTCCATTTTTTGATCTGGTACACTTATTACCCCACTCAATATATCATCAGTCAGTGGAAAGCTGTATTACTTTGCCCCAGGCAATATTGGGCTTACATACCACCTGTTCTCAGGTTCATCAAGACCGGGGCTAATCATGGAGAATGGGAGGTGGTAAATCATTTGTGTCAAGGACTTGATGCAAATACTGTATACGGTATACAAAGGACATGAAAGGTTAACAATGCATTTCCTTCTAAAATCAGAACATAATATTATTATAACCATAACAGGGGTCTACCACCCAGGGCACCAGCAGCCATGAGCTGTCTGTGTGTCAGATGAGTTGGGTTAACACATCCCAGATGTCCCCTTTCCCAGACTAGTGTGTATATTACTCTTCTCCACTCGTAGCATCATCAGTCTCCAGCCTCCAGCCCCCGGCCACCCCCTGGCTGTATCTAGTGAAGACCGCAGGGATCAGCTACAAAACAGACATCAGGCATCTCTCACTGGGGTTTCCACAGGTGGATATGGGTCAGTGTGCCTTCACATCCCCTAGCCATTTGTATGAATGGAGAAAGAATTGCATTACACAATACATACAGTATGACTTAATCTATGTAGATGAATCTCCTTGGTTAGCATTCAATTCTTTATTCAAGACCCAGGGGGATAATAAATACACCTACATAACCTGTGTTATAAACCGAAATAACCTTCAACACCCCAGCCCTTGAATACTCTTCTCTCTGTTTGGCAGGGGTATGTTACCCTATCCAACCAGAACAGACCGTCCAGAGTTGTGAAAATCGGTAGGGAAATCACAGGACAATCTGTATTGGACTGCAGTTGAGAGAAACTATAGGCATGTTAGATGATGACACCTGCACCCCCTTCACACTGAATTTGAACTGCTGCCCTCAGTGAGGTGCTACAGTGCACGCATTGCAAGAAAATACTTCTACAACATTCATTTACATTAAAGCCAAAGGTTAACACATGGGTGTTTTTAAGATTTTTTTTTCAGAATTGCCATATTAAATTACATTATTTAAAATATATATTTTTTTCTCAAATCTCATAGTGCCCCTGCTTTTTTGCTTCCTTTTATAAAATTTTGTGTTGCTTTTAAATTACTTTTCATTACCTTAGTCTCTGTAGACTCCCCAGTCGGTGACTAGAAGAAAGGTCATCTGGACTTCAAAATCTGATCTCTCCCTCTCTCTCTCTCTCTCTGTCTGCTGCCATATGCCAATCTCATTGGGTCAAACGTCCTCAATGGACAGGAAGACCTCTCATAAAAACTCAATTCATGTCTGTTCCACCTTCTGTGTCTGAGCATGAACAGAATAGACATCAGACATGAACCTTTTTTAAATAGGTGGGTTGCGGATGGCGGAAATGTGTATGTATTATATGTTGCC
Organism: Engraulis encrasicolus; assembly: GCF_034702125.1. Taxonomy (NCBI): domain Eukaryota; kingdom Metazoa; phylum Chordata; class Actinopteri; order Clupeiformes; family Engraulidae; genus Engraulis; species Engraulis encrasicolus. The sequence continues at coordinate 50,568,779 of NC_085864.1, forward strand.
TGTGGGATATGCATAAGGAAGGGTATTTCTAAGCAGCATGGCCTGAGTAAGTGGGTGTGAGCTGAGGTGGAAGATGAGGGCAAGCATAATATATTTGATATTACATAACACAACATAACTACATAACATAATGCAACACAGAATAGCAAACTATACTGTGGGGGTCTGGATGGTGGGAGGATAGGACATGATCTCTAACGCATGTTACTTTAACTGCAGCATAATATATTATATGCTTGAAAACTTGAGGTGTGAGGGTACTGTGGAAGACTGCAAACAGGAGGCAAGCAGAGGTTTGATAACACGATAGCATATCAGAACTGAACTAAATAACTCAAGGGTCGTAGGAATTTTGTGACTTTTACACCAACAGGCCTGGCTCTTTTTTGGTGTTTTTATTTTGACAGGACAGTGTGAGAGGTGGACAGAGTTGAATTGGGAGAGAGACGGGTAGGGGTCGGCAAAGGACCCGGCCCGGAAATCGAACCCGGGTCAGCGGCATGGCAGGCGAGTGCCCTAGGTTGGCCACGGCAGGGCCAAGCCTGGCTCTTTTGTTGTGGTACTGTAGTCAGACCCCCTATTTGGTGCCCCGGGGGCAGGCTTGATGGTGGAAAGGGCAACTAGATGTGGTAAGGAGTCTTGCAACAGAACACATGTAAGCTGCAGTATCTATACCAGAGTAAGATGTCTCTAGTTGAAAACCAACAGCTGTATATTCTATTTTCTGTGTGTGTGTGTGTGTGTGTGTGTGTGTGTGTGTATGCTCTAGTAAACCACCCCATAATAGTCAGATAAGCCCAGCAGCAGCCTACTGCATTCATCAGCATCAGCCCACCCAAACACACACATGCACGCATGCACGCACGCACGCCCGCACACACACAGAGACCTTCCTTGGGCGCTGAATCTCAGTTAAGATGTTGATGGGATTTTCTCCCACGGTTTACAGTGCAAAGGCACAGCGCCCAATATTCACTCTCACCCAGCCACCGAGAAATACACAAATACATACAGCTTTGAGATTAGAAAGACACAACACACAGACACACATGCGCTTGCGGGCGTATGCACACGCGCACACACACACAAGCATGCACACCCTTGCACGCACGGACACACGCACACATTTTCACCCAAACACAATCACACACACTCACATGCATGGACGCACGCATGCAAAGACACACATACAGACACAGACTGAAATGCAGAGTCATTGGAAGTGAAAGTCCGGTAATGTTCCTTTTATTTCATCATTATTTTCACAAGGGCATTCAAATTAGGGATGCACCGATACACATTTTTTCACTTCCGATCTGATCCTGATATCTAAATTTGGATATCTGCCGATACCGATACTACTCAGATCCTATACCAAAACCACATATATGCATGGATTTTAACTTGAGGTAGGCCAAAGTAGACTATTTGGTCAGAAAAGGAAGTTAGAAGAACAGGAAACCAATTAATAAGTAAAAAGTAACAAGTAAAAAAGTAACCATCTCATCCTGAAAACTAATATGCAAGTGAAATTAACATTACACCTGGCTCAATGTCAGTATCAGGAAAATTCAGATACTTTGGGAAAATTCCGATCCGATCTCTGAATTATGTTGATATCTGAACCCGATACCGATATCCCATCCCTAATTCAGATCTCTTAATAGCTCTTCACAGCTCTCCCCTTCATAGCTCTCTCTCTGATCAGAATGGCACCACAGCTGCTGCAGTTTCAACTCCTGGAGTGTTTTTATCGTAAGCAGTGAAATATACACTAGCTGATCAGAAGATAAATTACTACAATCATTTGAACTCCAGTGGAGTTTATGTGTGAAGTGCTGTAATAAATACTAGCTTACCAGAAGAGAAATTACTATAATCATGTTCTTCTTCTGGATGCTTCTGGTGAGTCTTTTTGTGGTGCTAGGCCATCACTACAGTACATGACAGATTTGGGCCAGCAAAACCCCTAATCCAGCAAGGATGGAAAGGTGTGTGTGTGTGTGTGTGTGTGTGTGTGTGTGTGTGTGTGTGTGTGTGTGTGTGTGTGTGTGTGTGCGTGCGTGCGTGCGTGTGTGTGTGTCATGGACAGACTCAAACACAGTAATATTGAAGTGAATGTCCAGTTATCATTTTATATCCAGTGGTGTTTATGTCTGAAGTGGTGTAACATTAACGCTAGCGGGCCAGGAGACAAATTGCTACATTCTATTTTTCCTACTTTTAGTGATATTTTTGTGGAAGTAAGGGCATGTTTTGTGTGTGTGTGTGTGTGTGTGTGTGTGTGTGTGTGTGTGTGTGTGTGTGTGTGTGTGTGTGTGTGTGTGTGTGTGTGTGTGTGTGTGTGTGTGCATGCATTTGTGTAATTCACTTCTCTAAGAGTTTTTTAAATGCAGAAATAACACTATAGAATGTACTGTGTCTCAGATATCCAGTGCAGTAGCTTACTACATGGTGTTCAGACGCAGATTAAATCATACAGATTATAGTCCATTAACTCACTTCAGATCACTAACATGATGCAACACTACACTAATATGTCTGGTCTTGGGTGTAGACACTTGTTCACTGGAGTACAGTAGATGGTAGTCCTTAATTTCCCCCTGGGGATCAATAAAGTTACTCTACTCTACATAGTTTGTTAACACATAACACTGCATTAATGGCCCTGGTTTTAAGCAGAGATACACGTACATAGCTGTAATGTGCCTCATGTTTTGTCTAGACACATGCTCACTTCGCCTTGTAAATAATGAATGCACCTCTACTTGCAGTTAGTGGGAGTAATGAAGAGCACAACCCAAATTAATTAGCAAGATAGAAGTCCTGAACCTGAGAGACCAAATCACTCTGGCACTGACAGGCAAATATTGATTAGGTTGAAATGGGTGTGTGTGCACTGTAAAAAATGCAGAGTTAATTCAAGACTTAGAGATTACTTTGGGATCAAATACACTGTAGAAGATGTTAAATCAACTCTCTTAAGTGTGGAATGAACACTGCATTTTCTACTGTGTGTGTGTGTATGTGGTTGTGCTGTTACTAAAAGATAATTTTCATTTACCAGCAGATGGGCGGACCTGTGTTCCGCAAGAGCAGGTGAATGTCAGCAGAATAAATGTGTTTATTCAAAAGTATCGACTTTTCTATCTTGTATCATCAGGAAAAACTGACTTTCTCATCCTGCATTATGAAATGTGTTCTTTTGTACCTACCCAATGATTATTTGAATAATATCCACAGGCAAGCTTTTATGTTGTGATTGACATGGACATTGACTATAATCTTCTTATATTATGTTGACATAGATTTCAATGCTGTACATCCTGCTTAAACCAATTGAGCATGGAATTGGAAAATCTATATATGGAACATGAGATGATGTAGAGTCCTGAATGACTGCCTGTCTTCTCCTGTTCAGGGATGATGGGAGAATAATGTGTATTGGTTTTACTCTTAACCCGTATCTGTCCTCAAGGAGTTTACACCAACAGCTGGTGAAATTACAGATTACGTGACATTGGATGATATTGGAAAAGCTCCCATACAGACAGGGAAGCCGATAGGGGGGGGGCAAAGGGGTCAGTTGTCCCGGGCCCAGGGATTGAATCGTCATTACATTATATGTAGGCCTACTGTATTGGGTTGGGGGCCGTTTCAGATGTCTTTGTCCCAGGCTCAGCCCAAGCTGCCAGCGGCCCTGCATACAGATACAGTAGATGAGGATGTTATCCCTCTCATTATGATGTTGATATAGATGATGATGATGCTTGGGGATGCTTGCTTGTAATAGTGTGTGTGTGTGCGTATGTGTGTGTGCGTCCGTGCGTGCGTATCTGCATATACAGTTTGTGCATGTGCGATTATCGTGTGCGGTGTAGGAAGGGATAAACATGCAGGCCACTGCAGCTGTAAGCAGGAACAGGAGGTCTCCACTGGGAATACAAGACAACACAGCATGCAAAGATTACAGTACACCATGACAGCTAAGCAAACACAGAGTATGTACAATATAACAGCTATGCAAACACAACAAACAATGTTACTGTAGTGAGAAGTTTATGAATAGCCCACTATCTCTCTGTCCTTCCCTAGCCCACCATCCTTTCACGCCCCCTCGTGGATCCAGGAAAAGTATTGGCTCAATGTATCTTACTCTAATACAGTGTTTCCCAACCAGGGGTACGTGTACCACTAGGGGTACGCAAGCACACTGCAGGGGGTACTTGGAAAGATGATATTATTATAACATATGCATGAAGCAATCACATCAGGATAGAGAAAGCGATATAAAACATGAATTAGGGGGTACTCATGACCAGAGGTGGAAAGTAACTAATTACTTTACTCGCGTTACTGTAATTGAGTAGCTTTTTTGTGTACTTGTACTTTTTAAACTACTTTTTAAAATTTGTAATTTTACTTTTACTTAAGTACATTTTCTTTCGAGTAATGTACTTCTGTACATTTTACAGCACAAGCGTTACTGAGTAAAAAAAAACAAAAAACAAACAAAAAAACTCTAGAATTCTAGCCTAGTTTATAAAGAGTTGGCGCGTGCGACCTGTCTCTCACTCAAACGATGTTGGCTGACGATGGAGATTCACTTAACTCCGAGGAGATCAACATTAGCTGTTCTTCCTCTAACCCAGTGCACCCCTTGCACATCTAGAGGCATAAAACGCTGATTGTTAAAAAGTAACTTTTTACTTTTACTCAAAGTACATTTTAAATTATTTACTTTTTACTTTTACTTGAGTAGATTTTTTGACTGGTAAATTTACTCGTACTTGAGTACATTTTCAACAGAGTAACAGTACTTGTACTTGAGTACAATATTTTAGTACTATTTCCACCTCTGGTCATGACACAACTAAGAGGTTTAGGGGGTCCGCGAGACAAAAAAAAGTTGGGAAACACTGCTCTAATAGACAATTCTATGAGCCTACTAGTGGACATCAGGGCTGTAGTACTCGAGTCCGGACTCAAGTCCGTTCTTTTATGGACTTGGACTTGTCTCGGACTTGCTATCAAATGAACGCAGACTTGTCTTGGACTTTGACACTGGTCTTGCCAAATTAAGCTTTTGGAGTTTGCCTTCACAACCATGGCATATGGGTTACCTTCAAACATGCGCTTTATTGATATTCATCCTTTTCATTGTTTAACACTGACAGACATGTGACTCGGACTTGACCTCGACTCGAATGTTTTTGGACTCAAACCTCTTTGGACTCGGACTTGTCTCGGGGTTGTCTATTCTGGTCTTGGACTTGTCTTGGACTCTACAAAGGTGGACTTGACTACAGCCCTGGTGAACTCTGACAGACAGAAGCAGTGAAGACAGAGTAGATGGATTGTGTTTGTCTCTCAGTTTCATCAGCTAAACATTAGATTTATTAATTCAGGGTGGAGTGACTCTGCACATCTTCACCATTAACTCTGTGTGTGTGTGTGTGTGTGTGTGTGTGTGTGTGTGCGTGTGTGCGTGTGTGTGTGTGTGTGTGTGTGTGTGTGTGTGTGTGTGTGTGTGTGTGTGTGTGTGTGTGTGTGTGTGTGTGTGTGTGTGTGTGTGTGTGCGTGCGTGCGCGCGTCTGTCTGTGTGTGTTCCTTTCTAACTATGCAGCAACCTGAACAGACCTTTTCATTTGCTCATTAAATTAGCCTATTGGAGAGTGAAAACTGCCATGCTCTCTCTCTCTCTGTGTCTGTGTGTGTCAACGTACATGATGTGTGGATAGGTATCTCTCCCAGTAGTAATTAACCTTTTAGTGAAACTACACACACACACACACAGACACACTCACACTCACACACACAATGATTCCAATACAACACCACAATAATGACAGGCCCCATTCTCTGCGGCTATGTAAATGTGAAGAGCTCTTTTCCAAAACGCTATATACACCATTTTTGACTTTTTGCATTTTAATATTGGAATTGACTGTTAAGATGTCCTATCATCTATGTGTGAATTCTTGCCATTCAAATATTTTGAGAATTTCCTTTAAAACCTCTATAAAAATGCATTTTGCAATGCATTTCAATGGAATGCCCAATACAAAAATGTCAATTTCCCAACATTCTATAAAATGGATATATCTCATTTTGGAAAAGAGCTCTTCATGTGTTATACGATTTGTTTTGACCAGGATACTTGAAAATGTCAAGCGAGAAATGTGTTTTGTCTAATGTCACAGCCTCCTTCTGTTTAATTGACATGTTCTCATACATGAACACCCGATGAGACCTGGTCAAGGTGTGCTGTTGGAGATTAATGATTTACTGTGTAATTATCTCAGTCCGACACACTCACTGCATTGTAAAATGTTACCCAGGGCTGTGGCTATTGAGTTGAATCAGTGTGAACTGTCCTCAGCCTCTTATTCAGGACACTGAACTGTGTATAAACCAGGCTTGTACGAAATTCTGAATGGAAAGAATTTCAATTCAAAGTAATGCCATAATACGAACACTAGGTGGTGGTGTTCTATATACTTTCAATGGGTGGTGTAGATTACATTCAAAGAAATTCAAGGTAATGGCACCACCTAGTGTTCGTATTATGGCATTATTTTGAATTGAAATTCTTTCCATTCGGAATTTCGTACAAGCCTGGTATAAACACACTCATAAAAGGGCATAGTAAGGCTTTTTAATCAATTCCTTCTGCCTTTGATACTCTTGAGTGCTATGGAGTTCTATGGAGATCCATTCCATACCGCAAGTGCACCTTGTTCACCTGTTCTAGTGATAGGAGGCCTGATGATTGCAAGTATCTTCTACTATTAAAACACATGTGCTGAAAATAACACAACTTCTGTTGTTTTTAACACATCTCTATGTCCAGAGTGGGACAACAGAGCTTGTGTTAATATTAGCACAGTCTCAGTGTTAAAGTATTTAACAAAACTTTTGTGTTAATGTTTTCAACAGGTTTTTTTGGGCTTACTTCAGGGTAAATCAACAAGTGTTGTGTAATTAACTACGAGCTTACAATTACAACAATATACAAAAAAAAAAAAACAAGATAACATGTTGACATGAATTTCATTTTTCGATCACACACATATACAAGTTTGTATCTTTTGCTTTTCAGAGTCGCCGTACATGAAAAAATCAAGAGGTAAAACATTTGGAAGGTACTCGTCAAAATATTTAACAGTAATAATTTGGAGAAACAAGAGTACAACATTTTCACAAACAGGAACAATGTACTGTATGTTATCTCTCCAAAGAGCCGTTCACCATTCAAATCATTGTTTAAAGCGATACTGTCCCATTTTTGGAATTAAGCCCATTTTCCACATCTCCCCGAGTTATATAAATGATTTTTACCTCTCTCCCGTTGATTCAGCCGCTCCCTGTGTCTGGCGGCGTTTCTTTGCAACTGCTGAATCCGGCCAAGACCGATTAGGTTAATGCCCGATAGCCCAGCAGTTAAACATTGTGTGGCATTCCCGGCATCTTCACTACTTAAACGCCGTCTCCTCAGAACGTGAACGGTACAATAATACTAATAACAACTGAAACGAGGCGATTAACATGGATGGTTTAAGCAAAGACTATATTCTAGAGCCAGCGTAATAATCGGGAGCGTACCAATGTTCCCACGCCCCATTGGTCCCACAGCCCATTGGTCCCACGGCCCACTGGTCCCACAGCCCATTGGTCCCACAACCCATTGGTCCCACAGCCCATTGGTCCCACATCACTAAGACTTTTTTTCATTTTTTAGGCCCATTGGTCCCACAGCCCATTGGTCCCACAGTCCATTGGTCCCACAGCCCATTGGTCCCACATTGCTTTTTTATTTGAATTTCTAGGCCCATTGGTCCCACGGGACTCACTAGTTCGAGGTTCTTTCGGTACTTACCGCTTACGTCATACGACCCTAAACCTAACCCTAACCTTAACCCTAACCCTAAACCTAAACCTAACCCTAACCTTAAATCGCTTGTTTGAAATGTTTGATTATCATGTGAAGTACAGAGAGGGCGTCAAACTAGTGGGTCCCTTGGTCCCACAGCCACCCACAGTGGGACCAATGGACTGTGGGACCAATGGGCTGTGGGACCAATGGGCTGTGGGACCAACGGACCTAAAAATAAATTTAAAAATCTTAGTGATGTGGGACCAATGGGCTGTGGGACCATTGGGCCTAATTTTGAAAAAACGCAAAAGTCTTAGCAATGTGGGACCAATGGGCTGTGGGACCAATGGGCCGTGGGAACATTGGGCTGACCCCGAAATAATCAATGAAGGCAGAAAAGGTGTAGTCCGGTAACGGCCGCGCAATAATATGCAACATAAACACTGTAGTTCCCTCAATCCTTCCGGAAGTTCCGGCCATAGAAGAAGAGAGGAGAGCTTCCAAAACAGATCAGTGCTGCTGTTCGTCGTGTTAGTTACGTGCGTCTGTTGTTACAATGGAGGCCAAAGATGTTTACCTGTTTCCTGACGTTGATCCGGAGCCTTATCTCTATGAACCGGAGTATACACAGGAGGAATTTGAGCAGCGACGAACAGAGAGAGAGAGAGAAGCAAACTGATCAGGCTACGGGACAGTCAGAGCAGTCAAGATGCGACTCCAATTGGTGGTGTCTCTGTGGAGGGTGTCAACCCATGCCAACGAGATGGAGTCGTACTGTTGCCTGGAGTGGGACATGGTTTTACTATCTATGGCCAGGGATGAGCAACTAGACGATTCTACCTGCGTTTGTGCAAATACAAACTTATGGTGCCTTCACGATCTCGGGACCTCTCGAGACAGCTGATGACACTGCTCACGTGACAACCAACTTCTGGACTTAGGCGCATCGGCAATCTTTTCCTTTTTTTCCAACTCCACTTGAACTCCCACATCCGGTGAAATTCTACACCCGAACAGCTGTTGGCAGTAATGGGCCGTGTCAATTTCAGATTTGAAAAGGAAAAAAAACACGTGTAATCACAAAAGAAGACATCGGAAAGAAAAACGGACCAACCCAATCAAAACAACATTACAAAAAAGGAAGGAAAAAGCAGAGGCACTCTGAGATTAGAGAAAAATATAAAAAAGCCTTTAATTTAACATGGCAAATTCAGTTTAAAAGCACATGGGCCTACGCGTTGCGGCCATGAGCTTTTAAACTGAATTTGCCATGTTAAATTAAAGGCTTTTTTATATTTTTCTCAAATCTCAGAGTGCCTCTGCTTTTTCCTTCCTTTTTTGGACCTACACTTCACCCGGTACAGATGAGCACCTGAGTAATATTACCCTGCAAAGTCTCCTGAGCGCTTTAAGCCCTTTAGTGTCTTCAACATTACAAATATTATGGCCGATCAACAACATCGACGTGCCCTGTTTGTCTTGCTGACAGCGACGCGGAGGCAACAAATGCAGCTGTTGTCCCAGTTGCTTGCTGCGCTTGAGGAAGAGCGAGTACGGCGCAGGTGAATATCTCAGCAGTGCATTATTTTATAGGCATAAAATGATTTTGGTCAGGGTAGCCCTACCTATCCCCAAAAGGCTACAGTTCAACAAATACTAGAACATTATTTTACATTACCGGTGAAAGGTTAAAACACCCACATGTTGTCCATTTAATTGTTGCAATTAAACTTTTCCAATCCATTGGCTAATTTCAGATGGCAGAAAGGTAACCAACTGGACAGCCAGAGGTGGAAGCAGTGTGGTGTCAAAGTGTAGTGTCCAACCTACCATGTCCAGACATGAATCACACACATAATCTATAAATGTAGGCTATTACATAGACATATTAGGTTACACAATGCATGAAACCATTGGAGAGCTCTGTTTCTGGCCTTCCCTATGTTATGATCAGGACATTTGTTGCATTGCCACCTCTGGACAGTCACATTTTGGTCAGCATGTCAGCTAGGGATCATGTCAATGTAGCACTGCAACTGCCTGAGAAAGTAATTGTCTATACTTTCATGAATGTAAAGTCAGCAAAACACGCATTGCACTGCACAGATTTATTAAGGGTTTGGGATAAAACCTTTCACTTGTAAATTGTATTATCAATCTGCCCACCAATGTTGTATACATTCTCAATCGGTAGGCCTAGTCTAGTTGATTCTGTTCACTGTACATTTCTAAGCTAGTTATATATTGGGCACACATTCATGGAGCACTACATGAATAAAATGACTTGACTGCCTTGTATTTTTAGTCTATTAATGTTTTTTTTTCTCAGAAGAGCAATACCGCAGAAATACACCAGCGGCGATCTGAGCGAGTCGAGCGACGGAAGTAATTGACTTTGTATTGAGTCGAGAGACAAAAGCGATTCTGGAGACTAGAGCGATTTGCGCGACGAGCGCGACAATTTGAAGTTGAAATCTTTTCAACTTTCTATGACGCGGTTCGGCGACAAGCCGCGACAGCCAATGACTGTATAAAGGTCAGTGACCACAGCCAATGGGAATGCTTGAATGCTTTGCCTTCTGCCTGTACGGACATACTCTTGTCTCCTCAATCGCTTGCTGCTGCACTCTGTCGCTTGAATCGCGTCGCCGCTGGTGTATCTCTGCGGTTACGGTAGGGACACATACACGCGAATTTGCGAACTTTGCCATTCATTCCTATGAGAGAGGCGAAGGCAAGCGATGGCAAGCGAACAGGAGCGACGCAAAATTATTAAAGAAAGTTTAATGTTATGCAAATGAGGGGCGAATTCGCCTGTCGCGGCCCAATCAAATCAACAACATAACTGTCCCATTCCATTTGATTCGCCGCGACGAACTGATGACGGTTGGATTTCGCCTCTCTTCGCTTCGCTTGCTTCGCCTCCTGTGTCCCTACCGTTAGCCCTCCTGTCTCAGCCCAGCAGTCCTCAGGACTGGAATATTATGGGATGTGCTGCTGCTGAAGCACGAGGACACCTTCAGTGATGCCAGATTAAATTGGGCTACTTTTGACAAGCATCTGCGGGTAGAAACGGGAAAAATTGGCCATTTGGCGATTTTTTTTCGTCCGTTTTGGGCCCATAGAAGTCAATATAATTTCTTGACGGAATTTAGCGCTTTTTGGCGTATTTTGAGAGCATTTTGGGCGGGATTTGGCCAGACACATCTGGCAACACTGTACACCTTCAGACTGCATCTGCGCCTCAGCCATGCCCAATTTGATACCTTAGTGGCACAACTGGAGGCACTCCCAAGCAATAATACATTTAATGTTGCATTGCAGAAGAAGGTGCTCATATTCCTTTGGTACATGGCCAACAGAAATTCCTTCAGGGAGATTGCCGATAAGTTTGATGTGGCACAAGGGGCAGCCCATAATGTGGTGGTGGAGATGACAAAGGAGATGTCAGCTCGCCCCTCAATACATCCTCTGGCCCTCACCCTGCCAGAAAACAACCATTGCAGCGGGTTTTCGAGCATCTTGTGGCATAGATGGCATCATTGGAGCCATTGATGGTTGCCACATCAAGATACAGAGGCCAAAAGTGCAGGGTGACAGCTACGTCAACAGAAAGGGCAACTTCTCCATTCTCCTGCAGGAAATTGTTGATGACAAGGGGAGGATGACTGACATCTTCGCCGGACCACCAGTTAGGGTTCCAAAGCCACTACAGCAATTATCCGCAATTCCACCAGGATATGGTGATGTCCTTGAATTCTATTGATTGTGGCTTCGGCCTTATCTAGAGTGCTAATCTAGGTGCCGTTTCCACGTACCAAATATCCTGTTTAGGGGTCTGAAACGCATTTGTTACAATGGAGGATTTTTTTTTATCCACACGTTGCGTTTCCACCTAGCAGGAGAAAAAAATACCCTGCTAAAAAAATATCCTGCTACGTGGAAACAGCACCCTAGAATGCTCATGTTCGATCAGTGATTTCAGAAGGCTGCATGTTCTCGGGTTCTAAGGCCTCACCATATCCTGGTGGAATTGCTGACAACTGTTAATGTGTTCAAATTCAAAATGTGGCACAATTGCTTTGTTTTTTTTGTGTGGTTCTTTTATCATAATCGGCTATGTTTACATGACATTTTCAATTCTGAAGTAGTCATTCGGAATTGCATAGAGTGGCATGAGAGTTTGGGCACCCTTTTGGAAAGTCATGACATTGGTTTATCTCTCATTGAACTTCTGATGCAGCAACTTCTTTTCAACATGTGTTAAACCATAGGGAAAGAAACATTTCTGTGGTGAAATCCTTTTAATAGATGTAAGGAGAAACGGTTTTTACTTTGATTTAAACTAGGGTGTGACTGAGCAAGATTTGAGAATAATTTGAGAATGTGTACTCAAGTGAGCCACATTCGGGGGGCAATGTCCCAGCTCTACACAACCCCCTGTCTGATGCGGTTACGTGGCGCTATTCCGACATGTCGCTATTCCGACATTGATGTCTATTGTCGGCATACCGGCGCGAGTTATGCAATTTCTTTGGTTTGTGCTACGTTGCTCAGCTTTTACTAAGTTTAGGGAGAGTGCATACAGTTACCCTAACCCTAACCCTGACCCTGACCCTAACCCTAACCCTAACCCTACGGTATGTCGGCTGTCTGAATAGCGGTATGTCGGAATAGCGGTATGTCGGAATAGCGATTGCCCCCTGTCTGATGCAGAGATGGCACAACTCAGGGATACCATCAATCCACTGCAACCCTCAGACAACTTTGGAGTTGACATCTATGTGAACGCAGTGGAGTTTGTTCAAGACTTTAATTCAAGGAAGATGAAGCAAATTAATGGCTAAGTTTGTCTGTCAAGGAGGATATATTTTCGGTTGGTTCGGTCGGTTTGATATTGATATTTATACCTTAAGCAATGAAGCGCCGCCAAAAAAACCAAAACGTTGCCATTGCTTTCCATTCCTATGGCTTTTTACTTTTGGCTGTGGACAAACATTGAACCAAGACCTCAAGATAACTTTTGTGTACCTTTCTCCTTATAATTTTAATAGGTGTTTTAAAGGGAAAAAAAACCCGAACAACTGAAATGGTTCTCTCTCCCTATGGTTTAACGTGTTGAAATGAAGTCGCTGCTTCAGAAGGTCAAGAAGAGATAAACGGATGTCATGATTTTCCAAAAAGGGTGTCCAAATTTGCTCATGCAACTGTAGTTCCGTCGAGTTTAGTTTGCTTCTGTTTACATGAGAAATGTACAAGAAAGAAATGTAATTTCAAATTCTTTGTATGACCAGTGCATGTAAAGAAATTGACAATAAAACCTACTTGACTTGACTTGACTTGACATTCAATGAAAGATCAGTGACCGTATTTTGTCTTGCTCTTCAAATGTTTTTGCATTAAGGAGAACTTCTGCCAATTTCGACATGCAGTTGCAATGCTCACACTACCCTGGACTTGTTGAGAAGGTTTTTCATGTCAACTAAAGCTGGGCTTACACTGTGCGACTTTTGCCCCGGTTTGGCAATCGCGTGACTTTTTGGGAGTCGGGCCGATTTCTTGCTCAATCGCAGGTCAATCGTGAGTCTCGCATCGTGCAGTGTACATGGGGTAACGACAGGCGATTTCGCCTCACGATAGTGCAATCGCGGGGTCGCAAGAAAATCAAAACTGTTTGATATCCAGGTCGTGGCTCGTGCGCTTCACATGCACAAATGAATAGGGCCGTGCGATTTGCTGTTGAGCGCGAGCTCATCTCCACCTCAGGTGCGCATGTTCCCTCCTCTGCATACCGGGGAAACATGCCTGTCGTGTCGCGCAGTGGAAGCATTTGGCTCGCATCCGACTGTCGGTTCGTATAGTGTGAGGGCGTGAGTCATGAGATGTGAACTCTTAAATAGTGAAATTCCATCGTGCAGTGTGAGCAGGAGCTTAATACCCACGAGCGAAAATATCGCACAGTGTATGCCCGGCTAAAGTCTGCCCCGATTACAATAGCTCAGGTCTCGGAAAGGGCCGAGCCGAAAAATGCAGCATCACCAGGTACTGACAGGGTAGCGTGAGCAATACAACAGCATATTGCAGTTGGCAAAGTTCTCCTTACACCAATATTTTCTAAACTCTGATACAACAGTGGTCAGATGTTGAGTAGACAAGGCAGAGGGTGAAGTATGTGGGGAAAAGGAGTGTAGACATTGTTTGGTCCTTCAGTTGTGCGTCAATGTTTCAACCTTGCATGATAAGAGCACCAGTGGTTTAATCCAAGATCTTGGATTGAGTTTACTCAACATCATGAACAGAAATTCACTGGCAGGGTGAGGTGAATGTGAGCTATAATTTTTCTTTCTTTTTCCCCCCCTCTATATGCCCTATAGCACCTTACAAGTGTTTACAAGTATTGTTTGGCTTTTTGTTTTGTTTGTTTGTTTTTCACATAAAAAATAAAAATGTGTGATCTCACTGCATCCACGCATGTTTTCATCAATATCACATGCAGTGTGTGTCATTACCAGTTGATGATTGCAGATTGTAAACTAGGGAGTTTTCCAATATGATGAGGAAGCACACAGTATGGCAATTGAGTAGGCTATTTTGCATGATGGTGTGTTCCATGAGAGAATCAGCGCTGTGCTATTTTAACATGGGTGGGGGGTGGGGGAGACTGTCAGCTAGCATAGTGTGTTGTGGAACTGTTTAAAAAAAAAACACACACACACACTAGGATTATTTATTTTTGTCTTTCTTGGACTGTAATCCCCCCCACTGTCTTGACCGTTCTATGACCACTGACATCATCGTCATCCTCATCTTCATCCTCATAATCATTACCTACGGGTTCCTGAAGGATCTCACGTTTCGTTGCTTTTCTGCCATTCATGTGTTTATTTACTGTTTTTGCTATCTTTAAATTACAAAGACAAACTTTGCCTATCTGACGTTTGAATCACAAGGACGCACAGCAAGACAATACCCTCTGTGCGGACACGCCAGCTGTTCAAACTCGCCCCCTCCGGTGTGGGAGATATCCAGCTGTTGCGCGTGCACAGGATTTGCGTACAGATACCACGTGCCCAGGAGAGACGTGGGCCAAATGTAGGCTATTGATATGTGTGGTAAACGCTTAATATGATGTATTGAGAATTCCTATGATGTGTTTGGTATCAATCTGATGGAAATACTTTGAGTGGTGAACAGGTCTCGGTCTTGTAATTGTTTTAGGTAATGTAATAAAAATGTAGTATTTTACGATTTGAGTAGGCCTACAACTTGGCGAGAAGCTAAAGTTCCTAAGCCAAACCCCTTGGCGTTAGGACGGCCCATGTTCAGGTAACTGATTGCTCATTGGTCCCTGGCTGCGGTCGTCCCACGAGACAACCAAGTATTAAACTTTGATGTAATGATCAAATCTTTGAGTCGAAACCCGGTAAAGGGCTCTCGTGAACCTCAATTCACGTAGTATTTTCCCCTTAATTTAGGTAGTGCATTGGCTTCTTTCAACATTGTATTCTGTTCGTAATCGTATTGTTGACACAGTAGGTTTTGTCTGCTAATAAAAATTCATACAAATCTGGGGAAGAATTCCGTTTGGTCTATGCATATGTTTATTGTTCTGGTTATTGGTAATTCGGCAGTAAGGCTCATTCCCTGTGGATGGAGCGAGGCACACACACTTTGGACCAACTAAGATTTGGATCCGACGTCAATGGTGTTTACCTGGGGGTGAAATATGTCATGAAAACTGGGACGTATGAGCGGGGTGATTGCATCTCTTTTAGGCCGTGTAGCCTCCGCCCGTTAACCTGAGGCAGTCGATCAGTCGCGGGACACGGAGGAAACACCTCTTTTAATAGCTGTAATACCATCCTGGCACCATGACCTCTATCTCATTCCTTAACGACTTACGTGCAGGTCTGGGCCCTCAAATAACCAAAAGTCGCGCGCTGATGGAGCACCAACGAAATGAACCCTTAACTAGCTGAACCCAGACGTAACAGAGATTGGTAGACTAATCATTTTATAACAGTAATATAGTAATTAAGTGCAATCACATAATTACATTGGACCTAGAGAGTCTTACGACTGAGACTCTATTAATTGCGGTATTGGAAATAGGATGAAATGAAATATTTTCTACAGTCCAGAGCGGAAGTGTTCCTAATCCTAAATAGTACCGTCGTTGGGTATTTAGGAGTTTACAGGATAGAGCTGCAACAGCCATAGACTAACAGGACCCTTCTCTTCCAGAATTAGAGGTGTGTCGATGAACAAGCCGGTTCTTTTGAACGGCTCCCTGAAGTGAACGATGGGAACTGGATCACAATGTTAGGACGTCCTCCATGAGATCGTTCCTGAACAGCTGTGAAGTGACTTCGTAGGCTGGCTTGGCCACCTACTGCTGTGTCGTCTTGGTGTACAGATATTTGTACCGAGGTTTTCCTGTCCAGAATGACAAAAGGAAACACAAGTCATTGGGCTGGGCACGCTTGTGATGAAGCAGTGCTGCTTTTGCCAGGCAGAGCGGATGCACACTTTGCCAGATTGATGCATTGTGGTCAGAAAATTCTAACCAGAAACCATCAAACTGACAGTGCGCATGCGTGCTGCCTGGCAAAAGCAGCACTGCTTCATCACAGTCGTGCCTGTTGTATATATAGGCCATCACAGCTATCTTTAACCTCGAGTATCTTGGTCTTAATAGCGGTTTACATTCTATGTTCAAAAATGCACTTGTTGGAATATTAGGTTATTACTGAACTGAAAATACACTGTGTTAACATTTGTCTAGGTTACATGGTACAGTAGCTTTGGCTGTACCATCATAAATATTTGGCATAGTCGCTTTCAGACCATTGTACTGTGAAGAAGTAATATTTGGAGGCAAAGACATGCAAGATTGTCTGCTCTAAAAATGCATACTGTTCCAAATAGATTAGGTTTCTGAGCCCTGAACTGCAACTCAATGCTTTTAGTCTCAAGAACTCTCAAATAATCTAGTGAAGGCCCAACGATCTTTTTAAATCTATGTGTCCTTATCAATAGAATTACAAAGGAAGAAAAATGAAAAAGTGAATATTTTTCAGGACTGAATTACATTCTGGTGGCAAGTTTATTAAACAAAAACATACTGCTCCCATCTTGTGATTTTTTGTTTTAGCTCCAAGCGGGTTCGTCATCTGAAAATCATCTAAGTACAACTGAATTTGCAGAGCAATGGGTTGATTCTTGTACAGATCATGTGTTTTGAAAACTAAACCATCAGAATAATCATACATTTTACTATCATCTCTGTCATTACTTTGTCAGTAGAAGTAATTTTATCGTATCAATGACAGAGATATATTGACCCGTATCAGCTGCAAGAATTTGACTGAACGTTTCTCGTCTTCGTGTTGTTTCACCCCTATGACCCAGGAATATTTTATTTGGCTCGATAATAGACAATTTATCTGAGAAATACTTTGACAATTCATTTTGTAAGTGCTATTAACGTCTTCAAAAATATTCCTTGCGTTTTCGAAATTATGTAGCAAACTTTGAACTGGTTGATCTTTGTAGAATTAAATACGGATATGGTTTGTTCTTGTAAAAAAGACAGAGCTGTGTCAACTGAAGCCGGGCATACGGTGTGCGATATTTTCACTCGTGGGTCTTAAGCTTCTGCTCACAGCTTCTTCCACCGTACGACGCGACAGGCATGTTTCCCCGGTCTGCAGAGGAGGGAACATGCGCACCTGAGGTGGAGATGAGGTCGCGCTCAACAGCGAATTGCACGGCCCAATTCAGTTGTGCATTGAAGTGTCAAATTTGGACGTAGCGCTGGTTTAACTGTGCGATTTACGCACGAGCCACGACCAGAATTTCAAACCGTTTTGATTTTCTTGCTACCCTGCGATTGCATGATCGCGAGGCGAAATCGCTTGTCGTTACCCCATGTACACTGCACGATGCGAGACTCGCGATTGAGCAAGAAATCGGCCCGACTCTCAAGAAGTCGTGCGAGTGCCAAATCGGGGCAAAAGTCGCTCAGTGTAAGCCCAGCTTAAATCACTCGTAATGGAAAGGTGTTTATGGACATCAGCTAAGTGAGAGTGGATAGGTACTTTATTATCAAGACCACGAAAAAAGACGGAGCATTTTGGGGGAATTAGACAATAGCTAAATATTAAAGGTGCAATTTAATCAATGTTTCAACTAGACAAATGAAAAGTGATGTGTTGCATTGAACCTACATATATTGGCTTCTGCTACCAAAGATCATGATGCCTCCAGCACTCCCACGCAACACTCAGACTGCACTATAGTGTCATTTGATATATTAGTGTTATCTACATTCATTTCAAATTCACTGTGTGTCCTCAAACACTCATTTTCAGTTTTGATTTGAAATGTCACATTGAGTATACATTGCAATTCATTCCGATGGTTATTTCACGGTTCTCTGTTGATTTTCTGCAGGTACTACAACCCTGCTATTGATCAGCTGACTGCCATAGTGAAAGCATGATTTATACATGCGGCCATGGCTGGATTGCAGTGTTGCCAAGTCCACTTGTTATAAGCTACTTTGGGCTTCTTTTTTTGAGCAGTCGCTCAAACCGCGGGTTGCGTTTTTTTTGGCCTTGTTCTTTTCAGGGTTGGGCTTGCTGTTTTCTGTTTGTTTAGGTGACCCTACTACAAAATTGTTAACTCCCACTTTCTGTGGTCCCTTGAGGGGATTCTCGCTGCCACGCAGACCCCCGCAAAGAGCAAGGTCTTCCCTGACCAGGCACGCGACTGACAACCAACCCCTTCGGTCGCTTCTTTTGGGCTTGTTTTCACGACGCCCGTCAGTCGCTTCTTTTGGGCTTGTTTTTAGGGCGTCAGTCGCTTATTTGTCATAGAAAATCTGGCAACACTGCTGGATTGGCCATTAGGCATACAGGGCATTTGCCCGTTGGACTGTAGATGATGCAGTGGTGGTATCAGTTATCATGTTGCCACAACAAACCTCTCAGAGTCAGATTTACACTACATTACATTGACAGACGCTTTAAAACCAAAGCGACTTTCAAATGAGGACATAATCATAGCCAACATCAGTAGCAGATACAAAGTGCACAGCAAATATACAGAACAACAAGTGCAGATGCAAAGAAGGGTTAGGGTTTTTTTTGTAGTAAAGTAAAGTAGAGTACACACATACATATCATGTCAAGATTTACGTATTCATTTTAGCTGTTGTGGACAAAATAGCGTGTAATAGGTGACTAAAAATGTTGTCACAGGCTTCATTGTCTCTGTCATCGCCTGGCAAACCTGTCCTGTCTGACGGAGCAGGACAGATGGTCGGGGCAGCCGAGGCCTAGTGGTTAGGGAGTTTCGAAGTCTTTCAATCTGAGGTTTGTAAGGTATACGTAGGTTGGAATCCAACCCGACTTCCATCCATGGCTGCTGTGCCCTTGGGCAAGGCACCTAACTCCACATTGCTCCAGGGAGTATAACCAATACCCTGAAAAATATTATAGGTAAGTCGCTCTGGAGAAAAGTGTCAGCAAAATGTAATGTCTCTCTCTCTCTCTCTCTCTCTCTCTCTCTCTCTCTAGGTCGTCCTCAGACGAGCCTTCCATCGTTGCTTCCAGTCATCCCTATTTTCCGTACATACCAGTTTTTTTTTTTGTCCAAGACCAGCCCTGTATGCAGCCAACCCTCACCCCAATTTCAGACTGTTTTCGCTACTTATGTGCTTTAGTGGACCCACATATGCCACAGCAGATTAGGTCTTTAAGTGACGTTCTCTTCCCTCCTCCAGTTAGCGGCGCTACGCTAAGCGCTAAGCATGTGGGTTTAATGTGTCAGGCCTCATTAGCTTAGCATTTAAAATACCATTATAGCGCTAAACACTAACTCCATGCTGAGGCCACAGTAATATAAATGTATGTGTTTTTGTGTGTGTGTGTGTGTGTGTGTGTGTGTGTGTGTGTGTATGCAGGGGACACAGTACTATGGCTGCTTAGCTTTAGCCTATTTGGAGCCATATTAGACCATTGCAGTGTAATCCCCCTGCATCTCATTCAGGAGGTGCTTACTAATTCTTACTCTGATTGTGACATCAATCGAGCACTATTTTCTTTAAAAGATGATGTCGAAGATCATACAAAATCCTCTTTCACTACAGGAGGTTTATAATCCCAGTACTTCAATACAGACTTGCCAGTGGCACAGCTTCGACAGTCTCTTATTTAAAAGGTGCTGTCAGATTAGCTTGTAGAAACCTCTTCATTATCCGCGTCTGCAGCCACAGGAGGAGGTCATACCATACCATGCTGGACAACTGATTTAGCTTGAATTTAATCTGTCTGTCTGTCTGTGTTTGTACTTATGTTTGCCCATTTCTCTCTCTGTTATGTATTGAGGTATTAATTGTGTTGTCAAATAACATTTAGAAGCCACTTCTTTAGGAGTCCCTGGCTCTGAATGAAGGTCAGAGATTAGAGAAAGTCCTATAATTGCACCATGCCATTGATGTATGGTATGATATTATGTGTGCGTGTGTGTCTGCACATGCATACAGTGAGTACACACACATGCACATCCACACACACAGGCCTTCACTCTCTCTCCATCTGTGGGATGTTTCTTCTTCTTCTTCTTCTTCTTCTTCTTCTTCTTCTTCTTCTTCTTCTTCTTCTTCTTCTTCTTCTTCTTCTTCTTCTTTGCCGCAGCCCTGTAGCAGAGGCAGATTTTCAGGTCCAAGTAATCTTACTAAAACACCACACCAAAATGCATCATGCTTTGCCTTGGCAGACTCAAATGTCTTTTGTACATCTCACCAGCTTGTGTGTGTGTGTGTGTGCGTGCGCGTGTGCGTGTGCGTGTGCGTGTGCGTGTGCGTGTGTCTCCGAGTGACTAAAATGTAACCTTTACAGAAATGTAAGGCAGTATCGGAGCCTGTGCCATTAAAACGGTGTGCCATTTAAATATGGGCAGCTGTCTGCTGATTAAACGGTGTTGGCAGGCCTGCACAGACACATTTTATATTTATAACAAGCCCAGAGCTCCTGACTCATAAGAAAACAGAGAATCATCATAAGAACATCAAAACTTGGACCCTGGCATTACATCACACCAATAGAATGTATTTTTTTAAATGAAAAGTTCTTGGTTTATCAAATGTTGTAAATGTTTTTTCATCGTTTGCTCCGTAATAAATGTCAATGGAACAAAATACATACAAATGCATTGCACTAATAGACTGGACTTGTGTTTCTCATCTCAAACCTGCAGTAGAGATGAGGTTTAGGTACTATGTAGCTCAACTGCAGTAGAGATCAGGTTTAGATATTATCAGGGATGATGGTATTCAGGCTCCATGCCTGATTTCAGGCTTGACAGAGTTTTCAAAAATAAAAACATTGATAATAATTAGCCATTAGGTTATTCTTATATCAGAAAGTGTTACAGGTTCAGGCTTTTCTTCTACTATCAGGCTTGAATAATGGTCATACACAGGCTATTAAATGTTTGAATAATGTGTCAAAATAGGCCTACGTTACGTCACTATGGGCAGGAGCAGGGGAAAAAGCTCAGGCTCAAGATTTTTTTTCACTATCACCCCTGTATTATAGAGCTCAACTGCAATATAGATGAGGTTAGATACTATCTCCACCAAAAGAGAGATCAGGTGTAGATACTATGTAGCTCAACTGTAGCAGAAATTAGGTTTAAATTGTCTGTGGTAGTTCATCTGCAGTAGAGATCAGGTTTAGATGGTGTGTAGCTCATCTGCAGTAGAGATGAGGTGTAGGTGTGTAGCTCAACTGCAGGTTCCTCAACACCCCATAATAGTCCTGCTCGTGTTGCCATGGCAGCAGTTTTAGCGTGGAAGAGATCATTTGTCAAGACTGTAGCACCATATAGTTCACCTCCAGTCCCCTTGGGGGCAGTGCTGGGGTGGAGGACCTATAATTAGACACATTATGCAGAGTAATTGGAAGCAGTCAAGGACCTCTCTCTCTCTCTGTGTGAGCGTCAGTATGTGTGTGTGCGTCTATGTCTATTCGTGTATGTCTATGTGCAGTTGCATGTGCGTGTGCCAGTGAAAAATTGGGAGAATCTGTGTGTGTGGTTTTCAGCCTTTCATGTGCTATTTTCCTGATTCAAAGAAGTGATCATTAAAAAGGCCCCTCAGGAGACCGCGGTAACGATGAGGAACGATGAGTTAAAGTTAAATGTGGAGGAGCTGACTATGGAGTGTCTGGGCTTTGGTGCGCTCTTCCTGTGTGTGTGTGTGTCTGTGTGTCTGTGTGTGCGTGTGCGTGTGTGTGTGCGTGTGTGTGCATATGTCCTCTCCCGCCCTCTACATCTGTTGGCTCCTGTGTGAACATCTGGTGGCATGGTGGCCAACTCACACTGTCATCATCATGGTGGCAGCAGAGCATGGTGGCCAACTCACACTGTCATCATCATGGTGGCAGCAGAGCATGGTGGCCAACTCACACTGTCATCAGAGATATTCTATAGAGATATGCCAACATAATAGGTTGCTATGGGCACCTAACATGACCAGGTTCCGGTCTGCCTAAAGGGGCGTGTCATAATGCTCCTACAATGAATAGAACAGTCCTTAGGTCTGCCTAGGTCTGCCTAAGGGGGGCCATAATAGAACCAGGAAACAATGGGCCAATGGAACCTCTCTCTCTCTACTCTCTCTGCTGTCATCATCATGGTGGCGGGGGAGCATGATGCCAACTGACACTGTAATCAAATTATATCGTCTACCTCCATTCTGCTCTCAAACAGACATGAACACACGCAAGATTTTAGACATACCGTATGGATTCTTATTTAAAAATTAGATCCATGTTCATCCATTACATGAATCAATACCTCTGGATATCAGGCAGCCATCTTTATCTGAAGATGAAAGCTTTAAGGCTGGAGGACATGTGTGAGTACTTTGATTTAGCCTCTCAGCCTTTGATATGGTCACTAGTCTATCTCCTCTCTGGTCCTGAAGACTCACCTCTTAGCCCACTCTGTGTGTGTGTGTGTGTGTGTGTGTGTGTGCGCGCGCGCGCGCGTCCGTGTGCATCTGTGTGTGAATGTGAATGTGTATGTCTGTGTGTGTGTGCCTGTCTCCATGCATGTCTCAGTCACTCTATCTGTGTATATGTATGGGGAGTAAGGGGTGCTACTCAGAACTAGCCAGGCAGTGCCCTCCTAGTGACACAACACTTCAGCGTTGCTACTAGTCAGGTCAAGAGCAATGCAAGTACTTTCTGAGCTCCCGCAAATTCGGGAACTCCTCCCACTTTGTTGGGAAGCAAACAATCATCAGCAAACCAAGGGAGGCCGTTTGGGAATTGCGGTTTGGGAAATGTTAATTGTTATGCTCTTGGTCAGACCAAGTCTCAAAGAGATTCGAAAGTCGATGATAATCAGGCTTACTCAGGACTGCCAGGTATTGGCCCTTAGCTGTCACCCCTTAGCCCACTACGTGTGTGTTTGTGTGTTCCTGCGCATGTGTGCGTGCATATCTCTGTCACAATATCTGTGTGTGTGTATGTATGGGGATGGGGTGTTACTGAGCACTGCCAGGTATTGGCCCTGTGTTGGGTCCTTACTCATAATTACTGGTCATATCAGTAGTAGCAGAGAAAAGAAGCTGGTTAGCTCTCTCCATCCCTCTCTCTGATGTCCTCTCTGCCTCCCTATTTTGACTCTCTTCATCCCTCTCTCCATCCCTCTCTCTGAGGTCCTATCAGAGTCTAGTGCTGCTGTGGCCTGAATTGGCTCTGCCTCTCTTGTGACACTTTTCTACTCAGGTCTGGCCAGACAGAGACGCAGGCCAATCTACCCAGCCAATTAAATAGACCACTCTCCCTTCACTCACACACAGACACACACACACGCACGTGCGCACCTGCACGCGCACACACACACACACACACAAAACAGGCTGGCATGAGTGGTAGTGTGAAGGTGCCAAATCCAGTTTTGTTTGGCTCTCGCTGTCCTCTCACTGGCTCTTCACCTGGCAGCTGGAGTTGGAGGGATAACATTAGGTTTGTGAAATGTGAGAAATGTGTGTACACATAACTCTCACCTGAAAGCAATGCCACAGTAGCATCAAGTCCATCACAAAAACTCAGTGTTTCTTTCACTTTTCACTTTTTAACATTAGTTTGGTGAAATGTGAGAATGTGTGTAGACATAACTCTCATCTGAAAGCAATACCGCAGTAACATCATGCTGATAACAAAAATACTGTTTCTTTCACTTAGTCATGCTGTTGGCCTACATGATAAAATATATTAAAAATTGGCAAATTCTTCACTCTGTCTCTGACACTGCTTTGTGAAAGAGGCCATTAACCCACCGCATAGATGTATGCACCAATTTAGAACATTGATTCATAATATTGATTCATAACATTGATTCATAACATTGACTGAAGGCATGGGGAAATTGTACATGCTTTAGTTTGCTGTTTGTCTTTGAATTCAGTTTTATAGTCTTTTACTTACCGTAATAGTGTATTTGGTGAGATAAATTGTTTGCTTGGTTTTTGTTAGTTTCGCTGATGTTTCAGTTCTTTTCTTGCTTTCTCTTTCTTTGTGTCTTTCTGTCCTTCTTCCTTTCTTTCTTTCTATAGTCCTTGTCCAACTCTACTGCCGCTGTGAGGAAATCCATACATCCACCTGCCACTTCTCCAACATCTCAGCAGTCTCCTGCATAAAACAATCTCCCAGCCTTGCCTTCACCCCCAACATACTACACAATGAGTCTGCTCCACAGAACTCCCCAATTCCCCATAAACGTCCAGCTGGATTCCACATCCAGCTCCTCGCCAGCATCTTCTCCTCTTCATTGTGTCCTCCCCAAACAGCATCCCAGCCTTGCCTTCACTCCTGACATATCCATTCCTGTCCCTACACAAACCCCCAATCTCCCACAATCCCAGATTACCTCCAGATGAGGCCCAGACAAACACCATTTCCCAATGTCAAGTGTATGAGCCTTGGAAGTGTGTCAGCCTAATTAGTCACGCCCAGTGATTGGATACTCTGCAGAGTTCACCAAAGAGTATCCAATCACTGGGCGTGATTACGAAGGCTGATACACTTGGAAGGATGCACACTAGACATTGGGAAACAACCAAAGTCCACAACCACCTCCAGCTCCTGCTATTTCTACAGCATTACAGCATCTTCTCCACAGTGTTCTCCCCACCCGATCTCACTCATAAAGCACCTCAAACCATAACATCTCCCCACCCGATCTCACTCATAAAGCACCTCAAACCATAACATCTCCCTGCCATAATCCTCTTTAGACAATGAACAAACACCCTGCTCTCCAGCCCTCCCCCTCCACTTCAGACTCCCACATCACCAAACTACATTCCTGGCTCCCACCACCAAAACACCCTCCAACCCTCCTCCTCAAAACAAACAACCCCCAAACCTGGACCCTACCTCTCAGCCAATACCAATCCACAACCCCCAAACTTGAACTCTGCCTGTCAGGCAATACCAATCCACAACCCCCAAACTTGGACTCTGCCTGTCAGTCAGTTCCAACCCACAACCCCCAAATTTGGACTCTGCCTGACAGCCAAACCATAAAATCTCCCCACAATAATCCTCTTTAGACAACTAACAAACACTCCACTCTCCAGCTCCCCCTCCCACATTGCCCCCCCCCCCCCCCCCCCCCCCCCCGCCAATACAAGAACACCCTCCAACCCGCCTTCTGAAAACAACAACCCCCAAATTTGGACTCTTCCTGACAGCCAATACCAATCCACAACCCCCAAATTTGGACTCTTCCTGGCAGCCAATACCAATCCACAACCCCCAAAATTTGGACTCTGCCTGTCAGACTGGAAGAGAATACAAGACCTTCTGCCAACTTGCACAGTTCTGAGCACAACACAAGCGTAATTCCGTAAACAACCCCAATTCCAAACTTTGCATCCATATGGCTCTCCTCCTTCTTGGATCACGCATGTTCTGTTTGACTTTGTTTTATTTGTTAGTTTTCTTTTCTTTTGTATTTGTACATATCTCAATTCCAAAATCGTATAGTTTTGTACATGTAATGTTTATGTTGTGTGAAGTTTTATAGAAAATAAAAATGTTAAAATATAGTATAAATATTTATACTATATAAATATCTGTTTATGTGCCTAAAAGATGGATTGTCTGTGCTGCGAAAGGGCCTGCCTCAGTATCTTGAATTTACAAAGAAGAGGCCTCTGCTATGATTCATTCATTCATTCATTCATTCATTCATTCATTCATTCTTTCTTTCTTTCTTTCTTTCTTTCTTTAGTTATGTCCTTCTTTCTTTCTTTCACTCTTGCTTTCTTTAGATACCGCTTTCCCTCCCTCTCTTCCTATCTCACTCTCTCATCTTCTCTATCTGTCTCTCTCACTGGCTCTCTCTCTCCTCCTCGGCTTTTCTTTTTTTTCAATGTTAATCATTATTTTTGTCTTTCTTTCTATTATATGCAAAAGTTGTTTCTTCTCCACTCATCATTTTCTCCACCACCAACAAAAAACCTTCGCTCTCAGCAGATCCTGCAATCTGTGGTCCTATTACACAGAGAAGTCAATAACCTGCACTGGCTGCTAGAGCATACGCACGCACGCACGCACATACACATTTAATGTACACACACACACACACACACACACACACACACACACACACACACACACACACACACACACACACACACACACACACACACACACACACACACTTGCTTTATTGCCCAGAATATAATGAGGTCTTACCTGTCCGTAAGCTCTATGCTGTCTGACCGCCGCTGTGTGTGTGTGTGTGTGTGTGTGTGTGTGTATTGGACTATGACCGTGTTTTTAGATTTCCTCTCAAAGGTAGGTCAACACTTCCTACACTGTGAACACACATATTAGATTTGTCCTGTTCACTACGCATCCATGCATTTCCCATGCATGCTTGCCAATAAATCCAATTTGCCCCAATAATATTCTTTAGATGCACACATATGTAGTGTTTCATTTATATCTAATCCTCCATGAATTCCCAGCAATGCTTGCCAGGGTCTCTCTCCATGGCATCTTAGGCTTTGATAAGCATCAGGCTTACAATAATATATGAAGATTTATAATGTGATTAGCCTATACATGGCAACATGATTTGCAAGCCAAATGGATTAAAATAAAATGTTAGGATATTTTTTTTCGGATTTCCTCTCCCAAAGGTAGAGTGTTTGTGTTCTGTTTAATACGCCTCCATGCATTGCCGATCAATGCTTGCCACCATCCTATTCCTAGTGACATTTTTTTCTGATGTGCACACGTATGTAGTGGTCTCAATTAACTGTACCTCCATACGTTCCCTATACTACATGCCTGTACATGTACATGACTGTATCTCTATGGTACTCTGCTTAGCTGCACGAATGTGTAAAGTTTTCACTTAAGTCGGCCTCCACGCAGGCCTGCCAGAGTGTCTCTCTCTGTGTGCTATGTACAGACATCGCTCACCAAGTGTACCCACAGAATCTACAAAGACCCATCTGTGGTTTGCTGTAGTACTCTGATATCCCTGCCGAGAGAGAGAGAGAGAGCGCTGTGTGTACACTTTGACCAAAGAAGTGGCGAATACACAAATCTCTTTTCACTGTTTCTCCGTTATGCACATTAATAAATAATCTTGTTATCACGAATACTGTACATCTCCACTGACAAAAGGGAAGGCTTCATCTCCAGCTGCAGCAACTGTGCAAAAACAACTCTTGGTCTTTAAACTTTTAATGTGCTTTCAGTCTGATAGGCTGTTTTTTAGTAGGACCATTTTATCTGCACATAGTCTGTATGGTTATACTGACTAAGTCTTAAACTGAGTGGCTTATTGCAGTTGGAACAGAAGATTCTGCCCCAGTTCCTAGGTGCAAACATTTGAGGGTCTTGGGCTGCATAGCCTACCGTAGATGGCCAAACTTGAAATGCCCTTTTAGCCGTCTTTTTTAGTATGACCTTGTGATCTGCACTTAGTGGATGTCTATACTAACAGAGAGAGTGGCATGTTTTAGTTGTAACCTGTCAGGGATGTGTTTCTCAAAAGCATATAGTTGCTAGTCAGTCAGCGACATGGGTTGTTGTCAATGGGAAATTGCATTGCAAACAACAAAGTAGCTAAGGTAGTGAGCAACTATGGTTTTGAGAAAGGCACTTTCAAAAGAACATTTGATCCAACTTCCCCAGCTCTTAGGTGCTAGGATTTGATGGCCTTTGGCTGTGTAGATGGGTCCTGCACTTAAAGTGCTAACACTTTGTCGACCAGGAGGCCTCATGGCTTAAGCTGTTAAGTGCTAAGATTTCATGTCCACTAGTCTGTGCCTGGATGGTCTTGTACTTCATTGTGAACATTTGATAGATCTTGAGCCTGGATGGTCTCTTATACCTCCCAACCCAGACAAATCAACTTTAACTACTTAACCAGGCCGCACACACATGCATGCTCAAGCACCCATGTACGCACGCACGCACAGCCCACACACACACAGACACACAGTCATCTGTGTCTCTCTCCTCCACCCACATTCACGGTTCAATCCTTTTCCATGGACTAGCAGGCAGAAAAAAAATGATTTGACTTTATTGAACACCAGCAAGTCAGCCTTCACCGTTTATACCATAAAACGATTCAGTGACGGTCAGTCTGGGAACCCATTCCTTGTCTGGGCTTTCTATATCCACTTCTTCTTCTTTTCTCTCTTTCTCTCTCTCTCTCTCTCTCTCTCTCTCTCTCTCTCTCTCTCTCTCTCTCTCTCTCTCTCTCTCTCTCTCTCTCTCTCTCTCTCTCTCTCTCTCTCGCTGTCTCTCTCTCACACACACATGCACACACCTATTTTTTTACACCTTGTGCCCATTCCACAATGCATTTTTTTTCAATATTTATGTTTGCTTCCTACTTCAAGTTAATTTGAATAGATGCAGCTCATCGCTCTTTGCTTTGCATGGCACCAAAGTAGCCCAAGGTCAATATTAATACCTGAAGGGCTTCTTAAGATGTGAGCAACTCCACTCTAATTAGACTGGCAATGACATACACTCACTCACCCACACACACACACAGTTAGGATACACATATAAGGAACTCCTCTCGTATGAGGAAATCCACTCCAACCCCCCCCTCTCTCACACACAAACATGGACATACACACATACACATACACATACACATACACATACACATACACATACACATACACACACACACACACACACACACACACACTCATGGATGCGCGCGCACACACACACACACACACACACACACACACACAGAGTTAAGATACATGTATGAGCAGCTCCTCTCTAATTAGACTGGTAATGACATACAGCAGAGCACACTACTCTGACGTGTATGCTGCCTACATACAGCTAGCATTAGCCATGTTGTTGTGTTTTTTTAAGACGATAATGAAAAAGTGTGTGTGTGTGTGTGTGTGTGTGTGTGTGTGTGTGTGTGTGTGTGTGTGTGTGTGTGTGTGTGTGTGTGTGTGTGTGTGTGTGTGTG
>NC_085864.1:50608209-50615709 GCF_034702125.1 Engraulis encrasicolus
TCTCTCTCTCTCTCTCTCTCTTTTCCCTTAACATGACTGAGACAAGAGCTGCAGTCTTGTCCTCTCCTCCAGATACGTAGCTGCTGACCCCACAGATTAAACTAGAAGATCAATTTGCAAACGGAAAGTGTGTGTGTGTGTGTGTGTGCATGCGAGTGTGTACTACAACAATCTACCTTCGTGAGGTCACACTGCTATTGGAGCACACCCACATGCTGGGGCCCTCGCTTCATGTGGGGCCCAAATCCTGGACCTCACATGTTTTGCTCCTTTAAACACACACACACACACACACACACACACACACACACACACACACACACACACACACACACACACACACACACACACACACACACACACACACACACACACACACACACACACACACACACAAACACAGACACACACACAGACCAAGGTTTAATATCCTCTCTGCTCTGCATATAAATAGCGGAGCAAATAAGACCAAAAATAGTTCACTTTGGTATGCAAGCATAAAAATTGGCACAGAGGTTCATTAGAATGTACGTTTTCAGCTTAGGGCGTTGGCCACGCAAAAATCCAAAATGGCGGCCATTTTTCAAGATGGCCACCCTGTTCACTTGTAAATAAGGCTAAGAATAGTTAAATTAATGATACAATCATAAAATTAGGCACAAATGTTCCTTAGAATGCACTCTTTCACAAAAGAGCATTGGCCACTCAAAATCCAAGATGGCTGCCATTTTTCAAGATGGCCACGTCTCAACTTGTAAATAAGGCCAAGAAGAGTTAAATTAGGGATAGAATCCTATAATTTGGCACAAATGTTCACCAGAAAGCACTCTTTGATCTTTGATCAATGATTTAAGCCTAGGAGTCCAACTGAAATATTCAATTTTCATATCAATCAAGTGAATACATGCACATATCAAGTGTCAGTGACAGCTTGGATGATCTATCTCTATATGGCCATTACAAACTAAAATGTATGCTGATTTGTGTTCAGATATGGATATCTTAAGTCCTAGTGTACTATGGAGTGATGGGGGCCTTTATGCTTAGGAAATTATGAATAATCAACATGCAATACACCATACATACAGCATATTGACATATGCAAAATAGTAACATGTCTGTTTTATGTTCTTTGGCCTTTAACCTAGATGATATGTTGGCTACCTAACCACTTGATTTATTGATTGCTCATTATTTTTTATTTGTGGGTGTGGTCCTTTGTTTAAAACATGTTCCCTCTCTCACACACTCAAAAAGTCTTTCAAAAACTTTAAACAACAACATGTGGAAATCCCATTGGCTTTGGAGGGATACACCTGTCAAATTAGCCCAAACGTCTGTACTGTGGTGTAGTGTACTCTGCCGTACTGTACGGTACTGTACTGTACTGTACTGTACTGTACTGTACGGTACTGTACTCTACTGTACTGTACTGTACTGTACTGTACTGTACTGTAATGTGATATACTCTACTGTTCTGTACTGGACCGTACTGTACTGTACTGTACTGTACTGTACCATACTGTATGCTACTGTACTGTACTGTACTGTAATGTGATACACCATACGTACTGCACTGCACCGTACTGTACTGTACTGTACTGTACTGTACGGTAATGTGATATACCAAACTGTACTGTATTGTACTGCACCGTACTGTATGCTATTGTAATGTACTGCACTGTACTGCATGCGACTGTACTGTTTTACTATTCTGCACCGTACTGTATGCTACTGTACTGTAGGCCTACTGTACTGCACTGCACTCTACTGTACAACTACATAGTAGAACTGAAACATGTGGAGCCTTCTGAGGTCATGTACAATATGATGCAAAATGGTGTAGTGGGAATGAGTTGTGTTGCTATTACCACTCACAATCTATGGTAGACTATCCTTCCTCCCAGACTATTTGTGTGCCTTGCATATCAAGAAAATGAGTAATCAGTACCAGTAATGATTTACTTTTATAGTATATACCATATGAGAACTGTTGTTTTAGATATTTATCCTATGGGTAAGGGTGGCAAAGACCTATGGTACTGTACATGTTGTCCATCAGCTGTCAGTTGTGAAGTAGCAATTGAAGTACTCAATGATTATTGAGCTAACTGTAATACAACTTCTGGCACAAGTACTAGGTGAGGACTTTTTACCTCTGCCTACTTACTCAACACCTACTTAGAAATGATTTCCATTTAATTTGAACTGAAGACATACCGTGGCCTACATGTATATTGAGTAATCTGTAATGCCATTCTTAAGACGACTGAAGTGCACTCAGTATGTGCACAATGCTACTTGTGAAAATGTTGAATTAGGTGATCTTATGGGTTCTTCATACATATGGAGAGTTCCTGTCCTTTACCCTCTCTCATACAAATACAATATATCTGTTAAGGAAATTAGAGGATGGAGAACCTGCTACCTTGGACATCATCTTGCACTGACACTTCCCCATTCAGATGCTGCTGAGTGAGCATTAGCAGCAGTCTATTCTCTTAGTTTCAGTGTGGGAAATGCTCATTTTAATTCAAACCAAGAATCTTCTCAAATCGTTCACAATGTTACATTTGCTGTCAAGTAGGGCTGCACAATTAATCGAAAAATAATCAAAATCGTGATAACATAGTGAAATCGAACTCATGATTTTAATCGTGATGTAATCGTGGCAATAGTGACCTACTTTTGAGAGCGTCCTTGAAGCCAGAACATACTGACAGGCTGGTGTTTCTGGCCTGAAATCTGTCCACTTAAGTTTCATGCTATTGCCTTTACATAATTATTAAGTTACAATTCATTTTATTTTGCTTATCCCGTATGTAATTCATTCTTGGTTATATTTCATCTTGTTATAATTTTCAAAAAAAATCTGCAAAAATCAATAATCGTGATTAATAATCATGATTATGATTTTGACCAAAATAATCGTGATTATGATTTTTTCCATAATCGTGCAGCCCTACTGTCAAGCATGTAAGCACAGTATGCACACTATCACACATACTTTCACACTAAGTACATTTTTGTAGTTTCATCAATCTGTCAAGCAGGCTACAACTGCCCTTGCTTCATCTCTGCTGTGTTTGGGACTATATTAACATTGTCAGCTAAGTATAATGTCATGTACTAACAATGTAATGTATAAAACTACATGACATTGTATATGACATGGTAGAAAGATTTTTTTCCTGATGGCTCCTAGGCTAGAATTACAGCATATACCCACCACACCAAGACACACCATGCAAAGTTTGGTGCTTTTGTCACTTCCGTAACGGTAAAACCCTCACAGACTCCACTTGTAATACCTTCTGCACTTTGCCTTTGTGGAGCACATACTCACTCACATTCACAGACGAGCTCTGGAGCCTGCCAAGAAGGCACCAATTGTTTGGGGTTTACGAAATCTCTCTCTCTCTCTCTCTATGCATCATAAAGGGTGGCCATCTTGAAAAATGTCGGCCATCTTGAAAAATGGCGGCCATCTTGAATTTTGTGTATCCAACACCATTTTTTTAAAAAAGTGCATACAAAGACACATTTCTGCCAAATTACATGATTGCATCACTATTTTAACTATTCTTAGACTTATTTGCAAGTGGCGAGGGTTGCCATCTTGAAAAATGGTGGCCATCTTGGATTTTGCATGGCCAACACCATATTTTGAAAAAGTACATTCAAATGAACATTTTTGCCAAATGACATGCTTGCATTACTAATTTAACTATTCTTAGACTTATTTAGAAGTGGAGAAGGTGGCCATCTTGAAAAATGGCGGCCATCTTGGATTTTTGCGTGGCCAACGCCCTGAGCTGATAGAGTACATTCTAATGAACATCTGTGCCAATTTCCATGCTTGCATACCAAAGTGAACTATTCTGGGCTATTTTGACAGTTAACTGCTGGACTAATAGGCTAAGATGATGAATTGGAATAATGATTAGCTACTTATGAGTCAGCAGGCCTGATATACATTTAATCCTTCATTTACATTTTGTACACCGCTCCTCAGTGTGTGTGTGTGTGTGTGTGTGTGTGTGTGTGTGTGTGTGTGTGTGTGTGTGTGTGTGTGTGTGTGTGTGTGTGTGTGTGTGTGTGTGTGTGTGTGTGTGTGTGTGTGTGTGTGTGTGTGTGTGTGTGTGTGTGTGTGTGTGCATGTGCGTGTGCGTGTGTGTGTGTGTGTGTGTGTGTCTGTGCCTGTGCCTGTGCCTGTGTGTATTGCGTGCGCACCCATGTATGTGTGTCTGCGTGCAAGTGTGCTGTCAGCTCTATTTCTCTAAGTGAGTCAATAAAAGTAATGCCTAAAATACTCAAATGTCTGTAATATTTTTGGAACGAAGTGGAAAATGGTGTCTCTAAATTGCTTCGTGATGGCACTCAATGTTCCGCGAATTGTAGCGTGCCAATTCGGGTGTCTCACCAGGCAATAGTGCTTTTAAACACTGATCTCCCACATAAAGATATTCCCCTTCACAACCGTCCTCCAATCACCATGAAAAATACCTCCACACACTGAAGTCTACACGCCACATAAAACCTGATGCGTCTGTGAAATAGATAAAGAAATTTATACTGCCGTTGAACATAATGTTTCATATTCACATGAAATTGGTTCTCACTGAAGGTAGTCTGAAGCCAGTAGAGTTACTGTGTGTAGCACACAAAGAGTTATGATATGTGATACTAGTACAAAATGGGTAGAGGTGTGTGTGTGTGTGTGTGTGTGTGTTTCTGTGTGTGTGTGTTTCTGTGTGTGTGTGTGTGTGTGTGTGTGTGTGTGTGTGTGTGTGTGTGTGTGTGTGTGTGTGTGTGTGTGTGTGTGTGTGTGTGTGTGTGTGTGTGTGTGTGTGTGAGTGCGTGTGGGCGTGTATGCGTGCGTGCGTGTGTGCATGTGTGTATGTGGGTGCATGGGTGCATGCGTGTGTCTGTTTGTTAGGCAACATAACACAGCCAGCCATTACCCTCAGATGTTGTGCAGGCCATATGGCAACACTGACCCCTTTCACTATGTGCAGCCTTTAGCACATACTACTGTCTAATGCACACCGATTCACTCACAAATAGTGAGAAAAAAGACAGGCAGACAGGCAACGCAATCTGTGAGTGATTTGACCTTTTTGAGGGCAGTGTGTTTGGCATTTGGGCAGGCCTCTGAGACTGAACAATGTAATGCGAGATTTTCTGATTTGCGTGCACCATAGTTGCCCTTTATACTGCATGGCCATTAGAGAAGATGTTGTTTTTTTTGTTCTTTTTTTTTTTTTTTACTTTATTCACGATAGGACAGTGAAGGTGGTGAAAGGAGGCGAGTGGGGAGAGAGAGATGGGGAATGGCCGGCAAAAGACCCGGGCCGGGAATTGAACCCCGGTCAGCCGCATGGTAGACAAGTGCCCCACCGTTTGGCCACGGCAGGGCCCATTTGAGAAGATTTAAAGCAAAAGTTTGAGTCTTGCTCATGTGGTGCCTTCTCAAGTTGCTTAATGGCTGGCAAATAGGACATGACTGTTGGAGAAAGTTTTGGTAAATACATTACACACACACAAACACATTGCAGAACTAAACCTAAAGGTGTTCATAGAGGAAACATTGGATGCTGTATTGTTTTTTAAATTAAATTACAAGAAAAGATGATCCAATGTTCCCTCTGAGGCTAGATGTATTTTGACATGTTGTTAATGAAAATAGGAAACTGTTCAGGTATAATCAAATATACAGAAACCACATGTCATCAGCATAAGGGTCAATGTAGTCAATGATATTATCATCAACATAAGCATAATGCTTCCTTGCCATAGATGCATAATGCTTACCAGGTTAAATACCTTACAATGTTCAGAGAATTGCATCATGTTGCAAACACTTTGAGCAAGCTCTCAGATATTTTATTTTGCTTGGTCTTTAGTGTACACATAGTGCATTTATATGGGCACGTCATTTAAATGTATTAAATATAATTGGCTTAAATGGCTCCTTGTTAATCGGTTTACATGAACATTCTAAACCACATAGGCACCTACTATAATCAGTTGAAATATTTAAACCGTTTATATTTAAAGACATTATTTGACTTATGCATAGGGCATATTTAATCTGCTTATACATTTAATCAGATTAAAAGTTACATGTGAACATGTCTATTGACTTGTTCTGCCCAGTCACTCGACACTGACATAAATCCCAAGTTCAGAAAGTAGCCAATTCACTCAATCCACTTATCGCATGGAAGTTATA
Organism: Engraulis encrasicolus; assembly: GCF_034702125.1. Lineage (NCBI taxonomy): Eukaryota > Metazoa > Chordata > Actinopteri > Clupeiformes > Engraulidae > Engraulis > Engraulis encrasicolus. The sequence continues at coordinate 50,614,445 of NC_085864.1, forward strand.
TTAACTAATTATACATTTCAGCCAATTTACTCAATCCACTGATACCATGGAAGGTATGTAAACTAATTAGTGATAGCCTAAGTGAAATTAGGCCTATGGTACTTGTGTTGAGGATGGACTTTAAAGTTTCAGAACTTTAATATCTTTCTCAAGTTTCTTCATACTTCCCCCCCTCTCAGATGTAGACACAGAAGCTGCCAGATTGTTTCATAATATGCAGACATCTGAATCCGCAGAAATCCATTTCATATACCGTATAGCTCAGCCTAATTAGCTAAACAAATATGGATGAGACGTGGGATATCTTTACTACCTTCAGCAATCCAGGAGGTTTTTTTCTTTTAAAGCTACCTTCTCTGCACCAGCTGTTTGGAAATCACAGTTGAAAATAAACGTATAAAATTAGATACCATAATATGTGCTAAACAAATCCATCCAAAAGTGTTATATCTATACGTATTGCATAATCATTTTTCAAAGATTTTTACAAGTTTCTGTGCTTCTATAAATGAGAAACGCACAGTGGAATGGAACGAACAGTTTTTTGACTGTGTGAGGAAATGTCAAAATAATTAGACAATGATTGGAAAATGATTTCTCTCTCTCTCTCTCTCTCTCTCTCTCTCTCTCTCTCTCTCTCTCTCTCTCTCTCTCTCTCTCTCTCTCTCTCTCTCTCTCTCTCTCATTCAATCTGCTCAACACCATCTTTTCAACATTTTCCATTTTAGCAATGTCAGGTGAAGCGTGCAGTCTGCACCTGCTACCTGTGAAATCGAAACTTCAGAACAAACAATCTCATTTCAGAAGACAAATCAATCAGAGACAGATCCATTCACACACCTAGAAGAAATAATAAGCAAACAGCAATCTGGCTCAGGAACAGTCCAAAAAATGACTCTGCCACGGAGACGAGACGGAAGGGGCTAATTAAGTTGTGAGTTTTGGGGGTGAGGAAGGAATAAGCAAGGTGTAATTTGAAGAAGGTCAGAGTTATTATTTATCAAGGAAATCAACAACAAGATGAGTTTATCCTTTAACATTACATTACGCTTAGCTGATGCTTTCATTTTTATTCAAAGGGATTTACAGTTATTATTTTTAGGGAGAGGTCAGCATTCGAACCTTCAACCCCTAGATTGAAAAAACAACTCTCTAGCCACTAGGCCATGGCTACCCTTGTGAGGTGTTCGTGTTTTGTTACATAGAGGGTGGTCGTGTCATTTTGAATGGGCATATAGAAAAAGGAAAAACATCATAGCTCATAT
>NC_085864.1:50620709-50633209 GCF_034702125.1 Engraulis encrasicolus
TGAGGAACACATGTACTGTAGCACAATAACAATATACTAAAGGAGCTCACTAACCCGATACTGTACAATTCTTCACAAACTTATTTCTCTCAGAAAACTTTCTGAGAAACTCAAAGAAACCATATCCAGCCCTACAGTATACAGACTATACTGGCTCAAATGGCTAAGGCGGTGGCTTATGACATACCGTCTTGTAGCTGTTTAGGTACTGAAGTGAACGTTTCCTTTAACAAATCTAAAAGAGGTGCATTTTTTAAAAACATTATTCTAAAACAAATGTACACCACATTGAGCGCACTACATTATTTGATTAGTAGTCTACTAAATTTTGCAGAGTAACACAAGAGATTGCTCTTGTTTTACAGTAAGAAAGACCTTACGATCTCTGAAACATGGACCTCTGAATATTCCCTTATAGGTCCCTGAGTTGCTGTGATGCATTGGTTGATTAAAAACAACCCGCAAGAGATCTGGTTTGATTTAAAGATGCAGTAAGACTGTTTCTCACTCCCCAGGTAGCCTGATGTATGTGTAAATATCTCTGCTACAGCAGCACACAGCAGTGTGTTCTCTCCCCAGTTGTTACTTTGTTCAGAACGTTATAATATAGTCATGAATTCACTCTAACATAAACAACATAGTCAAGAACAAATATGTCCCAGTAGAAAAGGTTATCTTATCTTCCGTATGTATGAGCAAACCCCACTGGTGGTATTCTTAGCATATTGTATATATTTATAGTAGGCCAACTGGAATGCAGGTGGAAATTGGTCTGTGTGATGTTTGCATCGGCAACTTATTTTTCATCTCAACCTTTTTCATGTTAATGTACACTTCTGCCTTTTTCTTCCTCAGTGGATAGGGGTTCCATATGCACAGTGATAACAACATGGGCTCAAAATTGTCAGAACATCAGGTCTTTCTTTGTTTGAGCAGACAGCCGAACGCGCCATTGAAGATTTTCATTCTTGAATGCAAATAATAGCCGGAAAAAGTCACCTTGCTGTTAACTTTTTGCCTATGACGAACGTCAAAGTTTCAGATCGTGATGGTGATGTGCTTCTGTAGGCTAACTTTCTCCCATCTGACCCCTTACTCATCGATTCTGCTCCTACACCAAAGACATTGGGAGGTGTGATGATATCACTCTTGCCACAGGGTGATGCATCAATGACACATCATGAAATGCCACCGAGGATATAATATTACTCAAACGCTTTTTCTCTGTCTCTGTCTTTCTTTCTTTCTCTCTTTCTTTCTTTCTTTCTTTCTTTCTTTCTTTCTTTCTTTCTTTCTTTCTTTCTTTCTTTCTTTCTTTCTTTCTTTCTTTCTTTCTTTCCTCAGTGGAACTGAATGAGTAATTGCATTTTCCCTCTGTCCTGCAGCATGCTAGAGGGTTCCTCATGCGAACTGCAGTTTATGCTAATAGGCCATCAGGTCATGATGATGGCCATGGTCTTTTGAAGAGTTATGTTCCTCATAATTATGAACAATTAAATGCATCTATTGTTGTATTACTTATTCACTGACGACTAGCATTTTGTCTGAATGTCATGTCTTAAGGTCATAACCAAAAGGTCATAACAAAGCGTAGCTGAACTATGAGTTAAATTATTTACCATAATCTCCTGGTTCATATTTTACAATTGCAGCGTGAATAGGGCATTCGGGCTGCTCACAAAGTAGATACTAGGCAAGGTGTGTTATTCTTTCAGACCACTTAGTTTCCTCGTCTGCAATGGGACTGTGTGTGGGCGTAAAGGTGAGGTAATCGTCTCTCTCTACCCGCAGCTGGCCAAAGGCCATAGCTGGATAATGTATTTTCATGCCACAACTGCCACAGCCTGCTAATGTCTTTTCAGCCATAGAGCCAGCACAGATCATAAATGCTGAGTGTTTTTATTATAATTTTTGTTTGAACAGAGTTTGAATCTTGATGGTTGTAGCATACCCATAACCCAAGAGGTTCATCTACCTTGGATCTCTATTCTATCCAACAAGGACTTAAATAAGAAAAGGAAAACAGTTCAAACACACACACACACATTTTGCTCTCACGCCAGGAAATAAATCCTCCAATGTCCTCCAGTTGAAACATGTGCAGGTGTTAAATGAATAGCTATTTGGCTGAAGACGATTTACAGATGTTACAAGACTAGCAGTGAGTCTGCAGGCTCTACATCCCAATCTAGTGCCAGACCTCACGGGACACAGAGCAGAAAGAAATCAATATGACTTATTATGTTCCTTTAGATAATTCCATTACAAAGCCATATGCCACCACAGCCCATCCAAACTCCCTCTCTCTCTTTCTCTGTCTCTCTCTCTCTCTCTCTCTCTCTCTCTCTCTCTCTCTCTATCTATTTCTCTCTGTCTGTGTGTGTGTGTGTGTGTGTGTGTGTGTGTGTGTGTGTGTGTGTGTGTGTGTGTGTGTGTGTGTGTGTGTGTGTGTGTGTGTGTGTGTGTGTGTGTGTGTGTGTGTGTGTGTGTGTGTGTGTCTGTGTGTCTGTGTGTGTGCGTGTGTGTCTTTGAGTGTATGCATCCCACCTCCACTACCCACCTCTGTTTGTTCCTGTAGAGTGAGATATGAGATGAGATGTTTCTAGTTTTATTTTTGCTACCAGTCCCCATGTTGCCCTGCAATTCATTTAAAACTATATTTTTCCTACCCAGCATGCCCTGTGGTATGCCATCTGGCATTGGACTGATAGAGCCACACATCTGAAATTTAGACCGTTATTTTTTACTTTCTGCCCTGCGAGGTATTAAATGTGAGTCATTTATTTTTTTGGTCTTTTGTGTTTTTATTGATCATAGGACAGTGTGAGAAGCGAATGGGGGGAGACATGGAGGGGTCGGCAAATGACCCGGGCCGGGAATCGAACCTGGGTTGGCCGCATGCCAGACGAGTGCCCTACCTGTTGGCCACGGCAGGGCCCATTATTTATTAATTTGTGCCCTGCGAGGTATTAAATGTGAGACATTTAATTTGTGTTCTCTCCTCAAGCACTGAGAACAAACAGAATAATGATGCATAAGGGACAAAAACATTCTGTGTCTAATGTTTTTTTTGGTCCCATATTTGATGTGTAGGGCTTGCAGACAATGCCAGACAAACTGTCATTTAAAAAAAAAAACTGGGAAGCCATGAAAGCATTTCAACTATGTTAATCTGTATCACTTGTGGGATCTGTAGGTGTTTTGAAATGTTAATAACTTTTGAGAATGATTCTCACTTGCGTCTGTATGCTGCACTAGTATACTGCACATAATTATATTCAGCATGGTATCAATGTCAAAGTCAAAGTGAATTTTAACTGTGTGAATGTGGTCACTTGTAGCATTAGAGACACCAAATGTGCAATATAGATTTACCTCAAGTGACCTGTTCTCTTCTAGCGAAAGCCGAAAGCCCACCTGGGACACTCCAGCTCCCAATGCCAGCTGGGTATTAGGATATACTGTATTGATGGGCTACTACTGTACACATCAGCTGTATCCAATTATCAAATAGAACAGCTGGGGACTAGAATAGTGTGTGGAAGATATCACACCTTAGCTGGGGAGTAGAATATAGTGTATGGGGTGGATATCACACCTCAGCTGAGGACAAGAATATAGTGTATGGGATGGATATCACGGCTCTGGACTAGACTATAGTGTATGGGGTGGATGGCACAGCTCTGGACTAAAATACAGTGGACGGGGTGGATATCTCAGCTCTGGACTAGACTATAGTGTATGGGATGGATATCACACCTTAGCTGGGGAGTAGAATATAGTGTATGGGGTGGATATCACTCCTCAGCTGGGGACTAGAATATAGTGTATGGGGTGGATATCACACCTTAGCTGGGGAGTAGAATATAGTGTATGGGGTGGATATCACTCCTCAGCTGGGGACTAGAATATAGTGTATGGGGTGGATACATTGACAGTAAATAGAATGGACGCCAAATCAACGCTATTTGCCATTCAACGCTTTGAAGCCAGATTTGGGAACATTCCAACTTACATTCCACCTTAGCAACGCCAAACGCAGGTGCTGATTGGACAACAACAAGACTTCTAACGGTCAATCAAACCATGTTCTGATGCTCATTGGTCAATTTAACTTTTAATATCTCTCTAAAATAAAACATCACCACAAAAAATCACCACCCTGGTAAGTTGGAGAGCAAGGGGACCTACTAGTTGAGCAAAAAATGATCCCCCTGGAGTGGCATTTAAGGGAGATACAGGGTTTTATGTCTCTCATAGGAATGAATGGGATTTGGCCATTTTTTGGTCTTTTTGGGTCCAACCTTGGCTCCAACTTGGCTTCAACAATGAAATAGAATTTTGGCCTCCATTCTATTTACTCTCAATGGGTGGCATATACACCTTAGCTGGGGAGTAGAATATAGTGTATGGGGTGGATATCACACCTCAGCTGAGGACAAGAATATAGTGTATGGGGTGGATATCACACCTCAGCTGAGGACAAGAATATAGTGTATGGGATGGATATCACGGCTGGGGACTAGACTATAGTGTATGGGGTAGATAGCAAACCTCCAACCAGCTGGGGAGTAGAATATAGTGTAAGGGGTGGATATCACTCCTCAGCTGGGTACTAGAATATAGTGTATGGGGTGGATATCACTCCTCATGGGGAGTAGAATATAGTGTAAGGGGTGGATATCACTCCTCATGGGGAGTAGAATATAGTGTAAGGGGTGGATATCACTCCTCATGGGGACTAGACTATAGTGTATGGGGTGGATATCACAGCTCTGGACTAGACTATAGTGTATGGGGTGGATGGCACAGCTCTGGACTATAGTGTATGGGATGGATATCACGGCTGGGGACTAGACTATAGTGTATGGGGTAGATAGCAAACCTCCAACCAGCTGGGGACTAGAATATAGTGTAAGGGGTGGATATCACGGCTGGGGACTAGACTATAGTGTATGGGGTGGATATCACTCCTCAGCTGCAGACTAGACTATAGTGTATGGGGTGGATATCACACCTGGGGACTAGAATATAGTGTATTGGGTGGATATCACTCATCAGCTGGGGACTAGAATATAGTGTAAGGGGTGGATATCACACCTCAGCTGAGGACAAGAATATAGTCAGTGTATGGGGTGGATATCACACCTGGGGACTAGACTATAGTGCAGGGGTGCTCAACTAGAAACTGAAAAGGTCCACTCGCCAAATTTCTTATGTTTCCAGGGTCCAAAAAAGTTGCTACGGACCGATGCAGAAAATAGCCTCACCCGCTGGCCGCACTGGCCTCTTGCTCACTCACTGAGGTGTCATAGTGATGATACTTTTATTTGTCATAAGACTGGCTTCGCAGAAATACACCTATAGATCGCATGGCAGCGAAATCTCATGTATAATTTATACATATTAAATACAGATGGATTTTGTCTTGGTCCGGATGACATTGCGTTTGGGTCCGCATCCGGACCTGGGTCCGCCAGTTGAGCACCCCTGCTATAGTGTATGGGATGGATATCACGGCTGGGGACTAGACTATAGTGTATGGGGTAGATAGCAAACCTCCAACCAGCTGGGGAGTAGAATATAGTGTAAGGGGTGGATATCACTCCTCAGCTGCAGACTAGACTATAGTGTATGGGATGGATATCACGGCTGGGGACTAGACTATAGTGTAAGGGGTGGATAGCAAACCTCCAACCAGCTGGGACTAGAATATAGTGTAAGGGGTGGATATCACCATCAGCTGGGGACTAGAATAGTGTAGTGTAAGGGGTGGATAGCAAACCTCCAACCAGCTGGGACTAGAATATAGTGTAAGGGGTGGTTATCACATCTCAGCTGGGGACTAGAATATAGTGTAAGGGGTGGATATCACACCTTAGCTGGGGAGTAGAATATAGTGTATGGGGTGGATATCACACCTCAGCTGAGGACAAGAATATAGTGTATGGGATGGATATCACGGCTGGGGACTAGACTATAGTGTATGGGGTAGATATCACAGCTGGGCACCTCAGTAAAAGTTGTGGTGTAGATTCAACACTTAGAGAGTTCATTTAAGTCCAAATGATGTCAAATCAACTCTCTGGGTGTTAAATGAGCACTGCAGAATTTACTAGGATGTACTGCATATGGCCAGGGCTGGATTTGACAAAAAAACAAAAAAAAATCAGACCGCGTGTTTTCTGTCAAGACCGGGCCACCAGGCATAGAGAGAGAATGAAGCCTGTGACATTTTTCAGTCATCTATTACAAGCTATTTTGACCACAACAGCCAAAAAAATACTTAAATCTGACTCTGAGAGGTCAGCTGTGGCAGCCTGAGGACTGATACCACTACATTGAGGTGATGACCAGGCCAAAATCATCTACAGTCCACCGGGCCCAATGGCCCAATGGACAGTCCAGCCATATGTATGGGAGTGGAAACCGGTTGCCAGATCCAGTGTGAACAAACAGCAATTTTGATCTGTGTGCAGCTCAGAGGTGGCAAAGGCTCAACCTCACCAAATCCATTAATTCCTTTTAACATGCAGTGCACACAGACTCTCTCCTAGCAGCGCTCTGCATGGACCCCAACCTCATGGTTTATCCAGGCTCTCTCTCCTAGCAGGGCTCTGCCTGCCTGCTTCCTCCCAAAGCTGGCTCAATCTCACCAAGGCCTTGCAGCTCTCATTCCCCACATGCTGGGCACCCTGGGAGGCAATAGCCATCTATTTTCTGCTGGGCTGTGACCGTCTATATCTTCACATAGCTTAAAATGATACCACAGCTAACCGATAGTGTCTACGCAACGTCTCTACACTGATGGCTTGATGCTCTCCGAGAACATCATTCATTTTTTTCTCTCTTTTTTCTTCTTTCGTTCCCCTCCTTTGCTGTTGGTCTCCATGCACTTAAATCTGCGTTTACTGGTTATTTGCAACCCTGTGTGATTTAAGTCTATATCGTTTGGCAGCACTGGCATGCAATTTGCTGTGAACAACATTAGCAGTCAATCACCAAGATGAAAATTGGCCTACTTTTTTCCCCCTTCACACTCTCTCTCTCCATTGGCTTGGCAGATTGACTAGTGGACACACTCTCTCTCTCTCTCTCTCTCTCTCTCTCTCTCTCTCTCTCTCTCTCTCTCTCTCTCTCTCTCTCCATTGGCTTGGCAGATTGACTAGTGGACTCTGTCTCTCTCTCTCTCTCTCTCTCTCTCTCTCTCTCTCTCTCTCTCTCTCTCTCTCTCTCTCTCTCTCTCTCTCTCACTCTCTCCATCTCCTGCATCAGGAGCTGCATTCCAATTGATGGGCGAGGTACCTGCAGATGGACATAAATCTGGTCTTGGAAACAGCAGGCATTGTTAACCAAGGCCCGGCAACATTCGTCATGGCGACTCTTGTTTACAAATGGAATTCTATTTCATCATCGCCATGGACACTGTTCTGTTGTAATTGGATTCTGAACGCCACAGCATCAGTTTAGATTATATAGGCTCTATCTTCTGAGGTGGGTGCTGCGCATTGAGAGTAATTTACCAGATGCCAATTCTAATCAAAGTCGGCCTTAATCACATTATTTGCTTGCATCGCTGGGTTTTGTGATGAGATGAACATTCAAATGGGATCATGGAGGATTTGATTCCCTTTTTAGGGTGGCCTTTTTTCAACCTGTCAACACTTTCACAAAGTCACAAAACCACCATATGTGCAGACTTATGTAAGGGGTGTGATTCTGCAAAGACAGCCGTGTGCGTGAACAATTTAGGAGGTGTGTGTGTGTGTGTGTGTGTGTGTGTGTGTGTGTGTGTGTGTGTGTGTGTGTGTGTGTGTGTGTGTGTGTGTGTGTGTGTGTGTGTGTGTGTGTGTGTGTGTGTGTGTGTGTGTGTGTGTGTGTGTGTGTGTGTGCGTGCGTGTGCAGGTCAGTTGCACACTGCAATCCACAGTATTGCTTTCAGAGAGGCAGAGAAGTGCGTCTGGGTGAGCTCATGCTCAACTCTCCACAGAGCAATTTCAGAATCCAGAATCTCTGTCATTTCTATGAGCTGTCCCTCAACAATCTTCCCTTAAATTGGTGTTTTCACGACACACACACACACACACACACACACACACACACACACACACACACACACACACACACACACACACACACGTGTGTGTGTGTGTGTGTGTGTGTGTGTGTGTGTGTGTGTGTGTGTGTGTGTGTGTGTGTGTGTGTGTGTGTGTGTGTGTGTGTGTGTGTGTGTGTGTGTGTGTGTGTGTGTGTGTGTGTGTGTGTGTGTGTGTGTGCGTGTGTGTACGTGTGTGCGTGTGTGTGTGTGTGTGTGTGTGTGTGTGTGTGTGTGTGCGCGCGCGCACGTGCGTCCGTGCGTTTGTTTGATATGTTTTTACAGAAAAAGGATTTTCTAGTCTCCAGCAGCCCAGTTTATGTGGTAAAGACACATAAATGTAAACGTAAGCATGGAAGCAAACGCATGAACACTTTGTTTGTATGTTTTTAGTTGTACTCTTGGTAATTTTATTTGACATGATACAGCCAGACCGAAAAACTGTCAGTAGCCCTTTGTAGACTACTGAACATAACAAATCCTGAGTGTTTGATGGACATCTCAGTTGGATGGACAGGTAGGTTTTATTAACAGATCTTGTGATATTTGAGGGCAGAGTCATTGATCATTGATCATCCTCTCTCTCCCAATATTAACGAGAAAAATCATCACAGCGTGCCAAGTAATTTCCCTGTGTGTGTGTGTGTGTGTGTGTGTGTGTGTGTGTGTGTGTGTGTGTGTGTGTGTGTGTGTGTGTGTGTGTGTGTGTGTGTGTGTGTGTGTGTGTGTGTGTGTGTGTGTGTGTGTGTGTGTGTGTTTTTTACTTTATTACAGTCACTTTTACCCAAAGTATCCATCTCGGGCCCTTGCCCTCCTCTTCCTCCTCCCTCCTGTCACCCGGTTTGCTTACAAATCTCGTAACGTTTTATTATGATGGCTGTGGCCAGTGCTGAGCACATTTGCTGCTTCAAGCATCACTGCAGTTTGCTTCTACGTACCCACAGAAAGATAAACAGCCTTGTTTTGTTGCTATTTTTCACAACGCCCCCAACCCTCCCTCGCAGATATGTTTATTGTCTCTCTCTCTCTTTTTTTTTTCTCTCTCTCTCTCTCTCTCTCTCTCTCTCTCTCTCTCTCTCTCTCTCTCTCTCCATCATTGTCACAACACGCCTTTCTTTTCCGTACTTTTAACAACATGAATATTCTTTTCATCTCCCTGTTAGTCTTTACCACTTCCTCTTCCTCTCTCTCTCTCCTCTTCTTCCCCTATTCTACCTCTCCATCCCTCTCTGTATGATCTGGTCTGCTCTGCTATTCCGATGATGTCATATAATATGTTTTCCACTGTCTGCCCTGGACCTATTCTTCATCCACTGCTACATCTAAGCACACCTTAAAGTATAGAGTCTATACTATAGACATAGACAAGACACAGCTCTAAGCTTAGCCCATAGACAAGCTTTGCTACTAAACACATAGACAAGACACAGCTCTAAGCTTAGCCCATAGGCAAGCTTTGCTACTAAACACATAGACAACACACAGCTCTAAGCTTAGCCCATAGGCAAGCTGTACTACTAAACACATAGACAACTCACTGCTCTTAGCTTAGCCCACAGGTAAACTTTACGACTAAACAAATAGACCAATGAAGAAAGGTAGTGGTGTGCAGTGGCGGTTCTACCTTTTTTTAGGAACAGGGGCCACCATGGGGCCAAATGTAACCTTCAGGGGCCAACAGGGTCACCACCATCTGATATCCAGTGATGACGCGGCTTAGATAAACATCAATTGGCGACAAGGCAATACACATTATCCAGCAAGTGGCAAGAAAACATCATAGTCTTAATGAATTAAATTACCCATCATAGCCTCATTGTTAATAGGCTACCAGCCTTACAGATTTTGTTTAGTGTATTGCATACTCTAATACATCATACCTACACATTGCTCATTTTTCAATCTTACTTTTCCACAGTATGCTGACGGTTAAGACCATCTACTTCTACGCTACTATCCAAATACACAAATGAATAATTCAGCAGGCCAATTCCTTTTCAAACTTAAAAAACATTATGAATCAGTATCATTTGCAATACTTATTTTTTATTCAATCTATGTGCATGAATGACACATCAAACATAATTAACAACATATACAATAGGAGCAGATAGCAGTGTTATTGTGGATGACACAGGACTAAGTAGTTTGATCATAAAATGCTTTGAAAAGCATGGGCTGGAGTATCATAACAACCTAGTCGGTCATGGCTATGGCAGAAATGCTGTTATGACTGGAAAGCACTCTTGCGTTTGCACACAAATTCAGGATGTGGCAAAATGTGCATATTATGTACATTGTAAGGCTCACCGCTTATATCTTGTGATTGTGGACTAAGGCAGCTTGTTTTTTAACTCTTGCATAAGTTGCACAATTTCTTGTCAGGATCTTACGTGCATACAGAATGGCAGGATGCTCTGGACGTCAAAATGTCTGCGGAGAAGCAAATAGAAGAAATAAGTGAACATATCAAACATTATGCAAAGAAAACTTTGTTTTCCTTTAAATTAAAATATTGAACTGAACACACCAGTGTGTGGTTACAACAGCAAGAGAAGAGAATGATAACCATTATGCCATCACTTATAAACATTTTAAATTGCTAAATTAATCTATGTATGCATGTCTGTCTGCAGATGTGTGCAAAATATTGGATCTGTGAAATGTATATTATATGTGGCAAGACCATAATCTTCTTTTGGAAATCTAGATCAATACAGTACTTCTACTCTTAATATTGTTAAGCAATGAATAGTTGCCAACTGACAAACTTCAACAGGATACTGGCTGGGCATAGCCTACATACCATTAGGTCCAGGTGGCACACACACTGTTCTTCACTGGCTCCTCTGCTGCACTGGGACAGGTCTACAGAGCAAATGGAAAAATAAAACAATCACAGTTAGTGCAATTCACATTGTCTGTAATATGTTGGTCACATGTAAGAGAAATACAACTTATAAATAACCTATAGTTCCAATTTAGTTATTTTATTTAATAAAATGCAAATAAGTAGGCTACATTACACCCATACAACACAGTATCATTACTTATGTGGCTGCTATTACAGCTTAAGCACTTAACTATTTTGTACTGTACTTATTAGGCTACCAAGTGGACTTGCTGTACAACTTATAGTAGGCCTAGGCATTTGGGTGCTAAAACAAGTCTAGACCACTGAGCACTTCTCCTCGACACAATCTCAATGAATAATGCCATTTCCAGAGCAACACATGTAATTAGTTGTGGTCATCTCGATTTGTTGAACAAATAGGTCAAAGTTATTGCCATCCAACAAACAAAATAACAACTTGTGATTGTGATGACGCTAGCCTAACAAGTGCAGTGGATTACTTTGCAGACCGGCGAATTTAAACATTCTAACTTCTTTCTCATAAAGGACTAAACACAGGTAGCCTAAGTATAGGAAAGTGTGTTCAAATAGTGGCTATGTTTACACGTGAAATACAAGGTAGGCTATAACTTAACACAAACGAAGCTATACAAAAGGCTGAATGACCCAAGGCTAAAAGGCATTGCTAACGATGGTTGATTAGCATAATTCACACCTTTAATTATTTGCGATCTCTCTAGGAGTTAAATGGAGCGTTTTTATCATCACTTTCCATCTTCCACATTTGCAAACTTCTTTCAACAACAGGTCGGTTGGAAACAGACAATGATTAGAAAGTATGGGTGCAGTATCTAAACCTAAACCTAAACCTTACAACAAACAAGAAGATTTGACTCACCAAATAACAAAGTCAGCTTGTTAAACTTCCATCTCGTTGCTGGCTGGCATTCAGTTTACAGAATTGTTGCTCCTCTTTGATTCGCGTGGAAGGGGAGTGGTAGCCGTTCATCACAAAGATTTTTTAAGGAGGCACGTAGAACTAGATTTTTAAGGAGGCACTAGATTTTTTTCAAGGAAGACTATTCAGTTGTATTGACGCAATCGGCGCACTGCCACCAACAGTTTGGAGGTGGAACTGCAGTGACCATTTAAAAATTCCCCACTTCTGGTTTTCTCGCCAGGTGATTGTCAGAACAGGGGCCGTTCAGGGGCCAATCAAATTGGAGGAGGGGCCTCGGCCCCTGTGGCCCCGCCCCTAGATCCGCCCCTGTTGGTGTGCACATCCAAGATGCAGGTGCAGGACAAAAAAGTGTGCGGACATTCCACCTTTGTTTTCACACTAAACACATGGACAACACACACCTCTATGTCGACAGCCCAATGCACAGGTGAGAAAGCACAAATGGTAGCCTACAGGTCCCACATCCAAAGGCAACTGAGTGGCATTTGAAGATAGTGCTGACATTTGCTACGAAAACGTATGCCTGCCTAGACAAACAGACAAACAAAACGCATGCACACGCATGCACGCACGGACGCTCGCACGCACAC
>NC_085864.1:50638209-50645709 GCF_034702125.1 Engraulis encrasicolus
ATTAGTATTAGTATTAAAAAACCAAATGACAAATCCCAATGTAAATTCAGCACCCCTCCTCTAAGCTGTATCCTCTTCAATGCCATTATAGGGCTCTCTAATGTTCCCCTGGGGGGCTTGACAGCCCCTGTTGAGAAACACCTCTCTCTCTCTCTCTCTCTCTCTCTCTCTCTCTCTCTCTCTCTCTCTCTCTCTCTCTCTCTCTCTCTCTCTCTCTCTCTCTCTCTCTCTCTCTCTCTCTCTCTCTCTCTCTCTCTCTCTCTCTCTGTGCTGGGAATATCCAAGCCCAATGATGGATGGAATGGATTGTGCTTCCCTTGTTTACCCACAAAGCTCATAATTACATTTTTCTGCTAGCCCAATTTTGATGTGCTCTGCTGCTGAGCAACAGATGCCCAGTGAACAGGAAAAAACACCAGTACAGAAAAAAGCAACAAGAATGACACAGAACTCAGGATATGGATCTCCAACATCATCCAAGCCCCAATGATGGAATTGTGTTTCCCTTATTTACACATCCCATAATTTATTTTTTCTGCTAGCCAAATTATGATGTGCTGTGCTGCTGAGCAACAGATGCCCAGTGAGCAGAGAAAAAGCACCAGGAAAAACAAAAAGCAGCAGGAACTACAAAAAAAACTGAAAAATAATGGTGAACAGACAAAAACACCAGTAAAGGGGAAAAAAGCAACATGAATGAAAAATAACTCTGGATATGGGTCTCCAACATCATCAGTGTTATGATGATGATGTGATGTGATGCTTACAACACAAGCTGTGTGAGTAAAAAGCAGCCAAAACAACATGGATTTTAACTCCAAAAGCAGCAGGGTTTTGTATAATTACTTTAACATAGTCTTTTATATCACAAATAATTAGTTTCTTTTCCTTTTTTCAAATTTTCCAATTCAGATTAGTTTTCGTGCATGCTGTGAAGTGAGTGGTGATGGAGATGCAGTGCTCGTTATGGTGTTTGTCTTCTGCACCACAGAACTTGTTTTCTGCACATCACATCTTATCCTCATGGTCTCCCAATGCTCACCAACAGACGAGTCAGCTGGATACAAATCCACCCCACTGTCAGTAAATTAGCCACCACATACAATATAAATCCATACAGTATAGTCTATAACACACACTATATAAACCCATACAGTCCAGTCCACCACATAATATAAATCCATATGAATCCTCTGCCTCCACTGAGGAGACAGTGCGTTGTACTGTAGTTCTATGATCCCTCTCCTTGGGTTTGGGACATCGGCTTCCTCGCCTCTATCCTCTACAATATAAATCCATAGGTTTTATCTAATACATCAGCTGCATTCAATATAGTCCAATACAAACTATATTAATCCATATGATCCTTTTGCTCATTCCCAGCATAGTCTAGTGCTTACAATACAAATCCATAGATATCCTCTACTTTCTCTTTGGGAGTAATTTACTCTGTACATATGCACTGTTGGACAGTATTCCTAATAGTCATGTGCATTCCCTTTTAACTCAACTTAAGCAAATATCAGATGACTTCACATCAGCCAGTCGACTGCAGAGTTCAGATGGATGTTGTGTTAATTAAATTTCAAGGCTGTTATTTTTTTGTACTTTGTGTTCCTAGTCTTCATTTCCATACACACATTTGATTACAATAATGTCACACGCTGATAATTAGGTTGAAAATAATTTCATGCAGTTTGGTCCGAGAGTTGCAAATCTTGTTTATCTATTTTGTTTGTTTGATAATATGGTCTGTGTGACAATTGTTAAAATGTGTATCCCAAACCCATATTTCCTAATCAAAATAACCCGTAGTGCTCCCAGTGTGGCTGCATTTGTTAAAATTACAGCCCAACAGACGTAGGCCTAATTAAGAAACAAAAACAAACCTGTGAAGCCCCTCCACCATACCGCCCTTGCACAACAGAGCATCCACAGAGACAAAGACACCCACACACACACACACGCACGCGCGCGCACACACACACACGCACACCACTCTAGACCTACTCTACCTCCCTCGCACGACACAACATCCACAGAGAGAAAAACGCAAATAACTACAAACTCATTTGGAAAACAGTAACCAGACGAGAGACCAAAAGACTCGCATGGTAAGACAACAGAAGATGTTTGATATAGACTCCATGAGACAATGGATCTTATAAAGAGGGAATCTAAAAAATCTAACAGTACCACTTTGATCTTTGAGCTAAACAAATAGTAGGCCTAATAGTAAAAGTAGTAGCGTGCACAGGCCCGTTGCGTTAAGGTACGCAATGTAGGCACTTGCCTAGGGCCCCCGAGTAGGTGGGGCCCCCAAGGACGACAGGTTATGTACCCAACAGCAATGACGATTTTAAATAGCTTTACAATAAGGCACTGTCATCTGTATGAAGGGCGCTGCTGCGAGGGAAGCAACAGCGCCTCTCTAATACCCCCTGCTCGAGGGGGCCCCCCTCCCAATAGGTTTGCATCAGCGACAACGTGAAAATGTCAATTGCCAAACAGCGCAACGACAATTTAGTCAGTCAAAGTACCCCCAGCTGGAGGGCCCCCCCCCTTCCAATTGGTTCAAGCGTCAAAATCCAGCGCAAATACAAACTGGAAATCAAGCGACATAATCTCTCACTGGGTGTTGCGCAGACGCCAGTTCAGCCTACAGTAGGCCTACGCTCTACATTTTTGGCTCAAGACAGTTGCTTTTATAATACAAGTTAATTTTGAAGACGACACATTACTCTCTGTACTGCCAAACCACCAAACTGTCCCAGGCCAGTTGACATCGCACAGACAGCAAGGTGCTTCATTTAGCCTACACTTTACAGTGTATTGTGTTTTCAAAAACGTCTGTGAAGCATTAATCCACGTGCTGTAACAAGCACTGGGCAAACGTCGATTGTTCAGTAACGTGCATTTTCCCGAGACGGAACTGTTGGATGTGGACAAACGCAAGAAGAAACGAATGAACAATGTAATGCCTATCGGATAACACGAGTCACACAAGTGCGTTGAGTGGGATAGCTAAATTGTAGCACAATAGCCTTTCTTGCTATTACTATGGATTACACCTTGGAATTTGGAACCATGATTGTGGAAACGCGTGGATTACAGTCAGAGGTTGGGATACATTCTGGGATAGGCTATGATTCTGCGGTCAAGACAACTCAAGGTAAGGGCACCGGGATATTGGTCCCCTATAATTGACACCGTTGTCAACCACGGAGTAACGCAGGTGGTTGTTAACTTGTTCAGTGATCCTTGGTCGCTACAGTAGCCTATTCGTGTTTGCTGCGATATTAGGCAACATTTGGATTGTATTTTCAAGTGCGTGATGGATGCGATACGAAAAAAAATCTCGTCGAGGAGACCCCCATTGGGTTTCTTGCTTACCAATATCACATCCCCCCAAACCCCCACTGTGCCTGCTCATTCGTTTCTCAGCCTTGAGTTTCTGGACTGTAGGCCTATTGTTTTATGAGTCAATATTTCGTTTTGCACAAATGGAGCACCCTCGGTTAGATTTTAAAAGTGATTGGAAAGATTAGACCATTCTTTATTTGTGCAATGATCATGATTTTCGTGGTAGGGTCCAAAAAAACCCTGATTGGGCCATATAGGCCTACTTTCATGTGATGTGAGAGGTTAAACAACTGAACATTTAATTACCCTATGGCCTACTTCATGAGAAATGAGCCTACTGAATGGAATGGGCTTTATTTGCCCAGGTCTTTCTTCATAAAGTTTCATAAAATGAACTGTAGGGACTAGTTATCATAATAATTAGATTGCATTTCCTCACAGAAAATGCTGGTGTACACATATATGCTTGCTTTTTATGCATTCATTGCCCTTCATGCATGTGTTGCCCTAGCCACAACACTGTCTGTAAGGTGACTTGTTTGTTCCTAGGTTTCCATGGATTCTGTGACATTACTGTATGTTGTAATGGTAGGCTATGTGACAATGACTGAAGTGCCATCCAAAAATGGTCTGGCCCACCCGAAACAGAAATTCTTGTGCCGTGACTGCCCCATCAGGTGCCCCCCCCGGAAAAAAATAGCCTAGGGCCCCGACAACCCCTTTGCCTAGGGCCCCCACAATCCTAGAAACGGGCCTGAGCGAGTACACTATTTGAACTGCACCATGGGTTTCCCATTTGTAAACAATCCCTGGCTGCACACCCCTGGCTGCGCACTCTCTACCCTCTGATTGTTGGAAACTGCTGTCACTCAAAAAATGGGCTCACGTGGTTGGTTGCTTAGCATCTTGCCCCTCCTCACAGCATGTAGGCCTACTGTATGTTTGTAAACTGGAAACATTTGTCAGTAGCAGCAGCAGCAATGTTAGAGGTGGTAGTAGGCTACTGACAAAATAGTGTTACTAGTGGTAGTATCAGTAATAGTAGTAGTAGCAGTAGTATTGTTATTTGTTAGACTGAGATCAGACGATGAGGTGAGGGAAAATGGATAGAAGACACAGAGTTGATTTGGCATCCGGAAATGATGTTGAGTCTTCGAGGAAAACAAGTCTCCACTTGCACGGTGAGATGCAACCTCAGATCCATATGTGGTCGGGATATTACAGCCTGTACCTTCCTCTCTGAATGTTTATTTTTATCTTGTATCTGACGTGTGTGTGTGTGTGTGTGTGTGTGTGTGTGTGTGTGTGTGTGTGTGTGTGTGTGTGTGTGTGTGTGTGTGTGTGTGTGTGTGTGTGTGTGTGTGTGTGTGTGTGTGTGTGTGTGTACATGCGTGTGTGGTAACTCCTGGGTGTTTGCTGCTTCCACAGTAGCGTTTGATAAATGGCTTTCCATCTCTGCATTTTTGTTGTTCTGGCTGATAAAGCTCAAGGGGTCGGACATAAATGTCACGCTCACAGCACTGAGAGAAAACCACACATGTACTGCAGCCTGTTAAGTTTCAGGGAAGGGAGCCCAAGTGCAGATTCATGATACTGAACTGTTGAACAGGCCAACTGTTTTATTAGGTCAAAACTACAACGACTCCAAACACAAGGATTCAAAGAACAACAAAAGCATGTACAGGGTAGCGGAAATCAGAGCCACTCAAGGTTGCACTTTCATATAGGCCTACTTGTTTTATTTGGGTACAATGCCATTATGTCAACCGTGACCTAGTGGTTAAGGACATGGACTTTAGATCAGAAGGTTGCTGGTTTGAATCTCACCCTTCCACTCCTTACACCTCTAGCATGGCTGAAGTAAGGCACATTGATTAAGGCACCTAACCTCCATACTGCTCCAGAGACTGTAACCAATACTCTGTAAATACCTGACTATGGATAAAAAGCATCAGCCAAGTGTAATGTAATGCTTTGTATAGGCATTCTAACCAAATAAAAAACTACTGTATAGTGTATAAAAAAAATACCTTGAGTGCCTAAGATTTCCTCTATCCTGCACAAACTTGTGAGTGCCTACACCGCTGAGCACCAAGGAAAACACCTTGGAGCATTTTGATTTTCTTATTGTTTTCCAACAACACAAACAAACACCCATGAGGGGGAAATGGTAAAACAGCTAAATACCAAAGACAAAGGGAAACAGATTGACACTTACAGGCAAGGGGTTCACAGATCAGGCAAGACTCAGCCAATAAAGTAGTTGCTATGGCTGCAGCAACAAATTCATGTGTAATCATATGCGATTGTTGTCGTCATTGGCTGCTGAATTGGGGTCAGACACACTGATTCCTCAACATCATCTGAATCCACACGCGCACATGCACACACACACAGCTGTATTTAGTTATGCAAGTCTGGCCTGTAGTTTATTTCGCTATAGAATGTATAGCCCAGCAGAGAGTATGTTCTCTACATCTATTCTCCTTATGCAGTAACCCACTTTTTTACATGCATTATAAATGATCCCCTGCATGCATGTTCTCTTCTCTCACTTCTTGTTCTGCCTCTTGTTGTTCACCATTCTTGATTTGCAATTTTTTCCTATTTCTGCGTCCTGTCTCCTCTTTTCTCCTCTCCTCTCCTCTGCTCTCCTCTCCTCTCCTCTCCTCTCCTCTCCTCTCCTCTCCTCTCCTCTTCTGTCCAATCTAGTCCTCTCCTCTCCTCTCCTCTCCTCTCCTCTCCTCTTCTGTCCAATCTAGTCATTTCCTCTCCTCTTCTCTCTTCTCTTCTCTCACCTGGCCATATCTCTCTTCTGCTCTCCTCTCCTCTCCATCACAAATCCACAATGTGTGACAGATCGGTCCAGAGTAACACCTGCTTTATTGTCATACAGTATATTGACTTGACTGTTCATTTCTTTCTCTCTCTCTACAAACGGGTTTCCTTTTCTACTCTTTCCTCTCCGCAGCTCACCCCTCCTCCTCCACCTCATCTCTTCACCTCTCTCTTTTCCTCCACTGATCTCTCATCCTCCCCTCTCTTTCTCATATCTTCTCCTCTTCTGTCTTTTCCTTCCACACTGTAAACCCAGACATCAAATGTACTTACCACGACTAATTAAAATGCACTAAAAAATAGAAGTTTGATGGCATTTCTGAAGAATACTGAGTATTGACAACTTATTTGAGGAAATAGTTGTTCAGATGAATATGTTTTAGTTGAATGGATTAAATTCATAAGTTTTGGTTATGACCCCGCCTCTTTTTCTTCAGGCTGCACCAACTGGCCTCTACCCAGATGTGGGCAGTTGAATGTATTCCTGCAGTGTGTTTCATGTTAACAGATCGTTTCAAATTTCAACTGACAATATGGCCACGCTGCAGCATCCAATTTTAAATCAGAATATTGCCACCTAGTAAAATTAGGCTATCTTGTGAAGTGCCATTGCACAATTGAAAGTCAAATGCTTCATGACATAATTGACATTGCCTACCATCAACCAGGAACAATGGTAGTGCCCAATCAACCTGTCAATTAGTACCTGCCCTCACTTGAGTACATAGGACTGTTACAAGTTCATTGAATTACTACCTGCAGCTGCCACATGCCTGATTACTCTGGTCACATGGTTAACTTTCACCTCTATAAAAACTCAGACTGTCA
Source organism: Engraulis encrasicolus (assembly GCF_034702125.1). NCBI lineage: Eukaryota > Metazoa > Chordata > Actinopteri > Clupeiformes > Engraulidae > Engraulis > Engraulis encrasicolus. The sequence continues at coordinate 50,645,239 of NC_085864.1, forward strand.
CAATGCTTGAGTTGCTTGCCTAAATGACTGGTTCGCTGGCTCTCTGTCCGGCTTGTTGGTTAGTGAGCTAACTGACCGACCAACTGACTGTTTGTTGGCCAGCTGGTTGGCTGGCTAACTGACTCTTTTGGTTGACTGTATGGCTGGTTTGTTAGCTGGCTAGCCATACAACTGACTTGTTTGTTGGTTAGTTGGCTGACTAACTGAGTGTTAGTTGGTTAGCCGGCTCTTTGACTGGCTAGCTGACAACTGACTCTTTTGGTTGGCTGGTGGACTGGTTTGTTGGCTGGCTAGGTATTTAGTTGGTAGTGAGTATTGTGGTAGCAGGTATCCTTTTTGGTGTGTTGCTTACTTGACATTTCAGGATTGTCTAATTATGCTCAACTAGAGTATTCTATGCACACTGGTTTATATACTATCATCCAGGAGATTATAATAATTAAATGGTAACAATATTGCACATACTGCAGA
>NC_085864.1:50650709-50680709 GCF_034702125.1 Engraulis encrasicolus
ACACATACAGTAAGTAAGGTGGGAGATGTTCAAGCACACACCATGTATGCATTATGAATCCAACCGTTCATTTACTATATGGACATTTTCATAAGAGATTCATCTGATATAGTGTCTCTGGCTATACATGGTGACGCAAGAGCCAATGAGGCAGACCCAGCTCCAGGCAAAGAAAACCAGAGGGCAGATCTCCGTGCGACTTCTTACATGAAAGTCATTGCCTAATTTTATCGAGCCAAACTGATTATAAACGTCGTGGCTACCATGGATTGATGTAAAAATGCACCACACAGTGATTTAGCACAGAAAAGGTTACGGTAACACTTTACAATAACGTCCTATTCTCAGCTTTGATAACACTTTATAAATAATTAACTAATTATCAACAACATGTTTACAAATGTATATGAATGAGCAAGAAATACTATGCTAACACAGCAGACACAGCGCAGTCGCAGCGGTCCAGGAAGTTTCTCGTCCAAAGACCAGAGGGCATGAAACCACATAAAACTCAGACAGTACAAGTTGATTCCCACTCCACTGTGTAGTCATAGTTTGGTTATTACTCATTTACAAACATTTGCAAACGCTTTGTTAAATGTTAATTGTTATTAAATGTTAATAAAGTGTTTATAAAGCTGGAATAGGACGTTATTGTAAAGTGTTGCATTTGATCACTCAATGTTTTAAAATAGCCAGGTAAGCTAACGGTTCACATTTCAACTAAACCAGAGAGGTCTTCCCACATAGCTGAGCCGGGCAGGTGGTAACTTAGACCAGCTGAAGATTAACAGTTGTCACGCTAGTAGGAATCTCCTGGAACTAATGCCTCTTTTCCACTGCCGATTTTCAGGTAGGCCTACAGCATGACATAACGTGACTCGGCCGTCACTTTTCGCATCCCGATTGAGCTGTGTCTTCCCTATTTGAAAAGCAAAAAGTGACTGCCGAGTCATGCTTTGTCGGTCTGTAGGCCTAGCAAAAAACGACAGTGGAAAAGAGGCATTAGTGACCACGCACCCAGCTGAAATTTGCGTTAGCCAGTGCATGTATCGTCTGTCCAATCGAAATCCTTTCTGATCTATTCAGATTTAAATCAAGACTTCAATGTAAACTCAACAGAAAATTACTTTTATTCTGAACTACTAAATTCTGAATTATTTATTTTGAATTAAAACCACAATGTAAACGTAACCAGTGATATGTAAAAAGTAGCATCTACTCCTCTAAACCTGACAAAGACAGTAATGCAGTATACATTTTAGATCATGAATAAATCATCACATTCACCTGGCCTTGTTCCAAACTGCAGTCCCTTTCCCCCATTCCCCATAAGATGACAACACGTGCATGTGTGCATCTCCCTGAAGTTACGCTGATGAAAGTTTAATCAAGGTGTGGTGCAGAGTGGGCATGGGCGAGGAATTATGCTCCGGTCTTTGTCTAATGTCAGAGAGAGCAACCCGAGGGGGCGACCGCCTCGCTATGCAATATTCATCAGATGCTCAGAGCAGATTAAGGTTTAAAAAGGTTAATGTCTCAGGTTTGGGTTTAAAAAGGAGAAACACCAATAGCCCGAGTAATAAGGGAAATAAGTAGCAGAAGTATACAGACCCATTGTAATGGTATAATCGGCATACCAGGAAGTTCAATGCCAGAGAGAGAGAGAGAGAGAGAGAGAGAGAGAGAGAGAGAGAGAGAGAAAGCTGGAATACCACAAAGTAGAAGGTGGAGTCAGACACACATCATATATTTTCTTGTCATACACGCACTGTTAAAAATATCAGCTTGGTTTAACGCAAAAGCACAGATTTACCAGCTGCCTCAGAATTTCATGTTCATTTCAATCTTTATCGTAAATTGTATGGAGCTTTGAACTCAACACTTCAGCTTCACACACATACATTTCCTAAATTAAATTGGAACTCTGAGGCTGCAGTGTGATGTGCACAACCTCATTCATGGACATCACAGTGTGATTTCTGCTAAATATTCACTATTTGACGTGAAACATTTTTTTTCTTGCCATATCTGTTTTATCTTGACTTTTGCACATTAAGCATCATAACTAACCTACTATTTTTAAATTACAAAACACCATGCTATTCCTTGTCTCTATGCAAGAGTTGCCTGAAGTAGGCCCAACGGCCAACAAGTTTTGAAGAATAGACTTTGTAGTTTAACTTCAAGAGCACCAGCATCGAAGTATACTGTCTAACAAAGAAGAGCGCTCAGCATCTCCCCCTTATAACCTACTATTATATAGCATAGTGATAGGCCAGATATGCTTGTGAATGTAAGAGAAGGTCCCCCACCCTGTACCAGAAAATCAATCTGTAAACCTGGTGACACCAGTTGTGTCCTTTTACTTGCCTGTGGACCTCGTGAAATAAGACCTCAAGAGGTTTTCTCCATCTAGACCTCTTTGCACATTGAGGGGAGAGAGACAGACAGACTGACAGACAGAGAGAGATGGAAAAGGGGAGAGAGAGAGAGGGAGAAGGAGAAGGAGAAGGAGAGATGATATGTGATATTGAATATCAGAGAGGAAAGAAAAAGAGGGGGATAGATAGTTTGAAAGAGAGAAAGACATTGACTGAGACACAAGAGACAGCTAAATGTTTGATGGTTGTCTGTCCCAGTTTATATAAGCATGTAATCGGCAATAAGCCATGCCTAACATCACATACACACACACGCACACACAGATGCACACAAGCACACACACAACTTCACTGCAATATAATTCTTGCCTTTAAAAGAGAGAAACAGGGCATAACGATCTCCCCCTTGATACACGCTCAGCCGTAATCCCATTTGCCCAATACTGAAAGATGCATGAAGTACTGCTTTCATACAGTCAGAACTCTCTCTCTCTCTCTCTCTCTCTCTCTCTCTCTCTCTCTCTCTCTCTCTCTCTCTCTCTCTCTCTCTCTCTCTCTCTCTCTCTCTCTCTCCAGTACACCCTGGGTATTTTTCTCAGTGCCTAACCAGCTAGCTGTAGTGTTGCTTTTGACAGCTAAGCTCCCGTGTGACCCTGTGTGCCAGGCTGTTGGTGAGGCCCAGACTCAGACTGTTGCCCTGGGCTAGCTCTCTCTCTCTTCTGAGACCCTCACTCCTCACTATGGCCCTGTTACCATGATCAGACTATGGCCCTGTTACCAGACTCAGACTATGGCCCTGGGCTATCTCCCTCTTCTGAGACCCTCATTATGGCCCTGGGCTATCTCCCTCTTCTGAGACCCTCATGCCTCACTGCTGCCTGGGCTATCTCCCTCTCTTCTGAAACCCTCACTTCTCACTGTTGCCTGGGCTATCTCTTTCTTCTAAAGCCCTCACGACTCACTGTTGCCTCCTGTTTCCATAAGTCTTATGCAATACCGCTGCTGTTCCAGTGGTGTCTAGTGCTAGCGCTCGGCAGCTCAAATCACTACGGCACAACTGCACTCACTGCTTGTTCCACTTAAAGTCTCTAAACTGTGTGTACTGTATGTGTGCGCTCAAGTGTGTGTGTGTGTGTGGGAGGGGGGGGCTCGTAAGATGTGGATGTGTGTGTGTGTGTGTGTATGCATGGTTGTTTGTGTGTATTTGTCATTTGGGTATGTCTCCACCTACATCCTGCAGTGTGTAGTGTAGCGTAGCATTCATGGTGAGCAGAACTGCTGGCATATCAGCTTTCCGGCTATTTCCACATCCACTGAATGTGTCATTGTGGTCTAAATGATGCCACATTTGTTATAAAGTATATGCCGTTGCTGTTGACGGCACTTGGCAAACCCTGCAGACTCACACTGCAGCCCAAGCTTTATAACACTCAATGTCACATTGCAGCCCCAGTCCCAAGCATAGAGAGCACTTCTGACACAACGCATGCCCAGTTTATAACACTCAGTGTCATCATTTGTAAACACATCCATTTGGTAAAACTATTTACAGAGACAAGTTTCACATAAGCAGAGCCTGTCGGAGCAGCCCTGTGTAAGACTGCGTCCTCTTTCTCATCTGTTTTGATGCAGGAGACTGCCTCTTCTCTCTCAACGTGTGAAACTACTTTCTCTCTTCTCTCTAGCCTGTCAGTGCAGTCCTGTGTTAGACTGCTTCTTCTGCCTCCATGTGTTATGCTGTCTCTTCTCTCTTGATGCATGAAAATGCCACTTCTCTTTCTATGGGTGAAATTGCTTCCTCTCTCAATGTGTGAGACTGTCTCACTTTTCCCCGTCTAACTCTTTATTTCCTGAGAGCTTGTTTCTTCTCACTTGGACCATGAAACTGCCTCTTCCTCCTCAATGTGTGAGGTTGCGTCTTCGCTACTTCTTTAAAATGGACTATGTTGCCCTTGAGTATGACGGCCTCTTCTCCCTCGATGTGTAATGCTGTCTCTTCTGTCTTGATGCATGAAAATGCCACTTCTCTCAATGTGTGAGACTGTGTCTCCCTTTCCCCCGTCTCCCCGCCTGACTCCTTATTTCCTGAGAGCTTGTTTCTTCTCCCTTGGACCATGAAACTGCCTCTTCCTCCTCAATGTGTGAGGCTGCCTCTTCCCTACTTCTTTAAAATGGACTATGTTGCCCTTGAGTATGTAGGCCTCTTCTCTCTCCATTACCAGTTTTCCACCTAAACCCGGCTGTGCTGTGCTGTGCTGTGCTGTGTTGCGCTGTGTTGAGCTGAGCAGGGCTGTCAAATCAGAATGGCTTGCTTTTCCATTCGAAAACGTGCAGCCCCCAAGAAGGTGGCACCTAAGGCTGCACCTAAGGGACCATCTGACATTATGGAAAGCTAAAAAGTGTCTACACCAGCGAAAAACATTTGCAGAGCATTTTTTCAGTTTTCCTTTGTAGGGGTAGTTGCGTTTGGATTTACTCCTAATGCGACTATACCAGGAATTGAAGGCAAAAATATCTCGTTTGGGAATTTAATTAATGATGAATTAATTATAATTAATAAACCGATTAATTAAAGGTAATTAAAGGACCGTCTCATAAAATCCTTAAGATTATCAATCACAATATTCAACAATAAATTGCTAAACACAGAATTAATAACAAGTTTGTACTGGGATACTCAACAGGGCACAGTGAACAGTAAGGCCTATTCTCTGTGATCAGCTGGGTATGCAAGCACAAAGGTAGATCTGAAGGCAAAATTCTGATAATAGGTTGGTTGGTTGTACAAAGCAACAAGGACAACAAAATGCAATCAAATGATTTACTTTTATTAACTACTAGGATAACTAATAAAACATTACATTCAAAGTCGGATCAATGGGTTAACACAATAAGGCACAAGTATAAAAACAAGAAAGAAATAAAAGGGGAATTGTGCGTGTAGGGGAAGTGTGTGTGTGTGTGTGTGTGTGTGTGTGTAGGTGCGTGAGCGTGAACAAAGGAGGAGCGTTAGCCCCGGTTGCTATGGTAGCAAGATGGCGTCCACCACGTGGGCTATAGCAATGTAAACAACACGGTAATATTAGCGTTAGCCTCAGAACCAAGAACAATGGGGGTAGCTAGCAGCTACTTAGCAAATAACCGGCGGGGGTTTTCAAGCATTAAAAGTCCCGTGAAGGGCACAAACATGTATCAAAGGTTCTGGAATTAACACTAACAGTTCCGGGTATGATGTGAATGGAATGTGAGCACAAAAGAAATAAAAGAGAGAGAATAGAGCACGAATGAAACGGCGAGCTTGAATGTTTGTCACTACAAAGATGGCCGTACACCCGTGTACTCAAAGCAATTAGATTCAGCGTGGCTACAGCTGAGCAGCAGTATTAGCTAGCAGAAATGTCCGGACAAAGGGGCTATTCAATGAACAGTCTATTATCAGTTATGTGCAAAGTTGTACCGGAAAGGTACCAAAAGGTCCGGAGAAATCTACAAGTCTAACACTCAGAGAGAGAGATAGAGAGAGAGAGATACAAGAGGGGAGGAGAGAGAGAGAGATGTGGGTGTAACGTGTGTGTGTGGGTGTGTGTGAGTCGTGCGTCTTAGCTAGCAGGCCGCTGTTACACAGGGGCTACTAGCGATTGTCCTTAGCTAACCCGTTAGCAAAGAGAATCTTTCGAATACGGGCGATACTGTATGAACGCTTGCGAATGCGGTTCATACAAATAATCGCGGCGTACAGAAGGGATTCACGTTGTTAAGGAGTATGCGAGGTAGAAGTTAGAAGCATGCAAACTAACTAAGCAAGAGAGAGAGAAAAGAGTTCAAAACAATGTCTAAAGAAATTAAAGAACAACACATGTGCACATGAAATAAAGCTTCGAGCTAGATTCAAAGAAACACATCTACTAAACTCTACTCAGAATTAACTAGTCATTTGCCCATGAAAAGTTTCCTACTGATTTTGTAGAGGGGTCCCACGGGAAACGGGTTGTGCCGGCCAGCGACACTGCTTTCGGTTCCAGGGGAAAAGTTCTGGTCAACACAGACTCCTGTCTGGGTTGGATCAGGGAGGATTCTTGAAGTCGTCTGCTTCTTTTGTCCTCGAGAGCCGGGAGGCTCGGTCCGACGGAAAAATGTTCAAGATAGAAACGTTCAGATCTCGAACCTGGAAAAACACTGTTCCTACAGTGTTGCTTGCAAGGCGGGATGGTTACAGCTGTGATCGGACTAAGGGGGTCTTTCACGAGTTTAAGTTGGCCAAACTAAAACTGGAGCGAAAGTCTTGTCCAAGGAGAAGGAAAAGGGGTTGCGCAGTTGAAATCTTCTTTGTCTTATCCGGGATAGGTACAGTCTTACAGAGGCTTGTCCTCTTCAAAGAGCGGGTTTCAGAGAGAAAGGGGGTACCTGTGCGGCACTCTTTATAGTGAAAACAGCAGGGGGTAACAGGAAACAACATACTTCAGTAGTACATTGCAAACAGTCTCTTTGGGTTCAGCGCCCTCTAGAGGCGCGGGGAGAAATGGCGAAAACACAGGGGAATATCACCTACAGTCCCCCCTTGAGGCACATTGGTGAGCGGATTGGTCCCGATGTGGCTCACGGTGTCCCTGTCATGAGACATTGTCCTTTGTAATCCACAAGAAAGTAGTCCACAGGAAAGTAATCCACAAGAAAGTAGTCCACAGGAAAGTAGTCCACAGGAAAGTAGTCCGATAAGTCCTTTCTGGAAAAAGTCTTTCAGACACAGTTCATGCAGTGAAAGGTTCAAACACAGTACACAATTCATGGGCAATGACTTAGGCACTTGGGCAATGACTAAGGCACTTGGGCAATGACTAGTAAAAGTTCTAAAGCTATCTGTCTAACTACATATGACATTTCACACAGCAAACATAATCAAAGAAAAAAATCAATGAAAGGAAGGAAGAGAGGTTAGTTAGCGTTAGCAAGCCTACTCTCCAGGAAAGTTAATGTTGGCACTCTGTCCAACGGAGTACCGGACACGGGTGCGATCATAGTTCTCTGGCACATAGATCGCGTGGTGCAGTTTGCGGTGCATTGTCAGTATGTACCTGTGTAGTGTGATGGCTATGAAAACAGTGATAACCCAGCCACTAACGAGAAGTCCCAGGGAAATTTGGTAGATTAGGGAGCCTTGATCAGAAGAGGGGGTAGAACGATAGCGCAAAAACATAGTATCAATACCAGTGGGGTGAAGACTGAATTGTACAGTTTTGGTCCCTTCCAGAAGCAATTGCTCTTGGAGGGTGGCGTTTATCTCAAGTTCATGGCCAGGGAATGCGTTGGGCATTTCCACTTCGGTTTCGTACTGATCAGAGCTAAGGTGGTGTAGAGTGATGTCACCTACATGAACAGTGGCCCCTAGTGGTACACTAAGGAGGGAAGTCTGGTTGGGGAGCTTCATTCTAGTGGCTGTGTTATGCTGGTCGTATGATATCAGAATGTCAGTCTGGGGTGTGTTGATTAGCCAGCGATTACCGGCTCTCTCTACTCTAGTTTCCGTAACCTCGTCCTTTGTGGACAGTTGGGCGGCACACTTCTGGTCTGGGACCTTTGACAGTCCGCAGAGGCGATCAGTAGTGTCTCTGATAAAGGGATTACTGGGGCAGACCCAGTGAATATCTTTGGTTGAGGTGCACATGTCTAGGTTGGGAATAAGGTAGATAGAGGGGTTGTCATCGTGATAGGCTATAGTAGGGGGTGTTTGGAGACGTACGTGTACGCCGTTATTCCAAAAGCCTACATTAAGGACCGACTTAATTCTGTAAATGTTTTGTCGCTCAATGATGGGAAGATTAAGAATGAATCCTATCTCTAGGTTCTTAGGATCGACAAAAATGGGAATAGCGCTGCCAAGACTATAGGCCAGGTGGATTTGTGATGAGTAAACGTTAGTGGTAGTCGTAGCTCGCAGTATATTGTCAACCATGCTAAGGGGTATTAGATATGGTGGAATTTAACCTCCACCCAGAGTACTGAGGGAGCTGCTTACTTCTCGCATCAGATCTTGCATTAAGTCTCTAATCACTCGAACGTACTTCACTTCGCTTCTCATGATAGTGGCTAAACGGTCTACGGCATGCACAGTATTGTTAATGAGAGTTGAATGCATATTAACAGCGAGTATGGTTCCCTGCAGGGTTTTGCCTAGGTCCTGCAGCGTCTCCTGTTGGGTTAGCAGCCTACTCTGAATTTCTGGCATTTCCTCTTTAAGTGTGCTAATTTCCCGCTTGACGGCAGTCAGGCTAACAGTATTAACGGCGGAGAGGCCTACTGAGAATAGGGAGCCGATAGCAGAAGCAGCGGTAAGAAGTCCACCTAGGAAACGCTTGGGGCGGGCTTTGCCGCTCAGTTCCTCTTCTGTGACGATGAATTTCTGCAGCTGTTCGAGCATGTGGCTAGTGGTACGCTTGGCGTGTTCGATGTTGGATCCTATCTCGGAAGTAGGGCCAGTTTCCAGGTTCATCTGAGAGGGTGACCTGAAATGCTTGCGGTACACGTCCCACGGGTCAAGGCGGGCATATACACGTTGAGTGTGGACGCGGCAATTGGTGAGAAGCAGGCCGGGTGCATCCTGGAGTACGATGCCACTCTGAGGGCCGGGTTCCACTATGTCGCTGGCCAGTGTGGTCTGAAGGGCGAGGAAGATGCAGAGGATCCAGAGAGGGGCCATTTCTGTAACACATAGGAGTTTTGGTTACTAGAGTTTGATGAGGGGAGTTACTTAGGAATGCATACTTATAGTGTTAAGAGGCATGCAGCTAAGTTAGGCAAACTACTGACTACTGCTCTTCCACCCCATGCGATGGTGGTCACGGGGGCTTGATTCTGAGTGAAGCTAACTAAGTTAACGTCACAGTCCTGAGTTCTAATGGGCTTTCCCTGCTTGCGCCGTGCGGCCGCCACTCTGGAGAAGATCTCGGAACACATCAGGGTTATCTCAGACCCAGTATCCAGGAGGGCTTGGAGGGAAACGTCACCTTCTACAACCACCGGGGTGTAGATACGCTTGGCGTTACCTTTCCGCACCAAGTCTCCTAGAAACTGTGTGAGAGGCGCATCCTGAGGATCCGGTTTCACCACCGGAGGGGGCTGCATGGCCCTATCGCCGTCTGACTGCAAGGGACGCTGGATGGAGTGTGGACTGCTCGAAGAGCTTAATCTGGTTGCTATGGATCCATCTGTAAGAGGGCGTTTGGCTAGGCTTTGAGGTCTTAATACGATAGGCGACTGGGGACAGCTTGTCTGTGATTTCGAATGGCCCTGACCAGCGGGGTAAGAATTTCTTGGACACGCCTACCGGCTTTGTGAAGTTGAAGTAGAGGACTTTGTCGCCTATTTCGTACTCACGGCTCGTCGCTTTCCTGTCGTAGTAAGCTTTCTGGCCTTTTGCACTCTTTTCAAGATGTTCCTGGGCCCAAGCAAATGTAGTCTGTAGGTGGCGTTGTAGATCGGAAACGTACTGGTGTGCCGTGTACGCAGTGGCAACGCTCATGTCTTCTGGTTGATAGAGGAGGTGCAGCGGGAGAGTCATTTCACGGCCAGTCATCATTTCGAAGGGAGTGACTCCCGTCGAGCGGTGGGGAGTGGCCCTGATGGCCATTAGCACCAGAGGGAGCTTGATATCCCAATCCTTTCCATGTCCCTGGACATACTTCCGGAGCATGCTCACGATGGTTTGGTTGGCGCGTTCGACCTGGCCGGATGATTGAGGGTGATACGCAATGTGGAACTTCGCTTCGACGCCTAGCATTTCCCACAAGGCTTTCATGACATCCGCGGTGAAGTGCGTTCCTCGGTCTGAATCAATGGAGAGAGAGGCAGGCCCCAACGGCTGAACACGTGGTTCATGAGGAGGAGAGCGGTGGTCTCGGCGGTGTCGTTGGGAGCAGGGAGGCACTCTATCCATTTGGTGAAGGCACAGGTGACGGTCAGGAGGTATTTGTTACCTCGAGATGATTTTGGGACTGGTCCAATCCAGTCGATCTGGAGGTTAGACCAGGGGAACGAGATTCCTCTGCGCTGCAGGGGAGCTCGGTTCAGGGGTTGCGCAGGACGGAATTGGCAGCAAGTGAGACAGCCTTTGACGTACTCTGTTACATCTGTGATCATGAAGGGCCAGTAGACAACCGACTGCAGCGTGCTGAAAGTCGCGTTGGTGCTACGGTGTCCTCCGCATGGGCTGTCGTGGGCGTACTGTAGTATGACCCCCCTATGGTCCGTGGGCACGACCCACCGAGGAGGTCCTTTACGGCTTGTTGAGTACACCAAGAGTCCCTTTTCAAGTTTCAGGCTGTGCTTGAGATTGTAAAGGTGACGTAGATCTGGAGATTGTTCCAATTCTTCTTCGGAGATTGGGGAGGTGTCAGGATTGGCAAGGAACTTTCGGATCCGGTGGATTGGAGGGTCCCTTTCCTGCATGACTGCCAAGTCTGCGTCCTCTGGTTTTCGGCCGAGTCGCAGTGTTTCCGCCTGGGGCGTAGTGTCAGTTTGTCCTTCCTTAGCCTGTCGACGGGTGATCGCGTTCACTGTCTGTTCTGCTTTTGGGGGAAGCCAGGAGTCCTGGAATTCCCAAAGAGGGCCGTCCACAGCTCCGGCCTTTGCGAGGCTGTCCGCTGTGTCGTTGCCGTCCTTATCCGGGCCTGGGACCAGAGAGTGTGCTTTCACCTTTCTCCAGTAGACGGACATTCCCTGCTGGGTCACGAGCTGGTCACAAGCGAGGAAGAGTTCGGAGTGCTTAACATCCTTGTTCCTGGCATTCTTCATGCCTTGGGCCTTCCACGCCGGGAAGTGTGAGACGAAGCTATGTCTGGCATAATTCGAATCAGAACAAAGGACCAGCTGTTTGAGGTTCTCGTTGCTAGCTTGCTGCAGTGTGATGAGGGCGGCGGCGATCTCTGCATACTGGCTAGTTTTAGCGCCGATCCGGTGTTGGTATTCTCCACGTAGCGGGCCGTTAACCCACACAACACCGACGCCAGCTCTGACTTCGCTCTCGTGATGGAATGAGCACCCATCGATGTAAGCAGTGGGCAGATTGTTGCAGACATTCTCATCATAGTAGTGATGGTCAGACGGAAGAGATAGCGCTGTCGAGGTCTCCACCTGGATTGGTCCATCTTCGCATTCGCAATGTTGGCATTCCGCAAGGCCACGGCCTAGCGCCATCTTGTGGTTTTGGGCGTACTTCACCTCAATGTCGTAGCAATTCTGGCTGATGGCTGATTTCTCTGCCCAAAGTGCTAGCCTGACGGCTGACACGGTTACGCTGTTTACAGCGAACTTGCCAGACAATTGGGGGTAGTACCTCTCTGGTGGGGACTCACCCAGGGAGCATAGGAAAGCAGGGTGTTCGAAGAACACGGTGCGATTGGAAGAGATGCTGGGCGGATCTGGAGTCTCTCGTCCAGACTCTGTGTAGAGGGAAGTGAACTCGAGCTCCTCTGAAGGAGGACTCTGGGAGGACGGGCTCTGAGAGGGCGGGCTCTGGGAGGACGGGCTCTGAGGGGGCGGGCTCCCTTCGGACGTCGTTGAGGCGACTTCCGTGCTGATCTTATCGCAAAGAGCTTGCTCTTGGCGAGGGGGCATGATTGGAGTGGGGGTGACTTGGGCCCAGAGTTGACCTTTGCGGCAATCGATGAGTGGTGCAAGCCTGTCAAGCAGGTCTTGGCCAATGAGGAGGGGCTCGGCACCAATAGAACAGATGTAAGTGGGATGAATGATGGTCATGCCTTGGAACGTTAGTTCCAACCATGCGATGGTGGTCACGGGGGCTTGATTCTGAGTGAAGCTAACTAAGTTAACGTCACAGTCCTGAGTTCTAATGGGCTTTCCCTGCTTGCGCCGTGCGGCCGCCACTCTGGAGAAGATCTCGGAACACATCAGGGTTATCTCAGACCCAGTATCCAGGAGGGCTTGGAGGGAAACGTCACCTTCTACAACCACCGGGGTGTAGATACGCTTGGCGTTACCTTTCCGCACCAAGTCTCCTAGAAACTGTGTGAGAGGCGCATCCTGAGGATCCGGTTTCACCACCGGAGGGGGCTGCATGGCCCTATCGCCGTCTGACTGCAAGGGACGCTCTCCCCACCCCACAAGGTAAACTCGCGGTGGCGGTGGGGAGGGATCCCGGCCTAGTCATGCCGACGAGTCCTTCCCTTTCTTGACTTTCATCTGATGCTGCAGGTCCTTCATCATCTTCTCCATTTTGGCCATTGAAGCTCTCATCTCGGCTAACTGGCTATCTTGCTTAGCTGGGTTAGCGTTGGCCTGTCTGGAGTCCGGCCCCCCTCGAGGGCCTTTTGGATGAAACTCTGACCTATCACCCTGCTGGCCACCAGGGGCATGTCCAGGGGCTTGATTACCGTTTTTGCGATAGCCTTGCCCCTTGACGTTTTGCCCTGGCCCCCCTTTCGCTCCAGCCTGTTTACCTTTCCAGCTAGCCTGGTGTTGGTTTGAAGACTGGTAGTTGGGGCTCGGATGGTGCCAGTTGGGTCCCGTTTCCGGGGTTTCTCCTCCTTCTAGTCGCAGCTGTTGGTCTCCTTGTCCATGCAGCGCGTAGACACGAGGTTCTTCATCGACTTTCTGCTTCGGTTTGACGAGAGTTTGCCACGTCATGGTGGCGACGGCACGTATCTCCTTCATCGTGTGGAACTTCTGTCTACATATGATGTTCGTTTGATCCTTGATGGAGGGGTGGAGGTTGTTCAGGAAGAAGGACTTGAAGATCCGATCTTCTTCCAGTCCAGGGGCATGGGAGCCCTGGAAATACGCCTCCCGAAGGCGTGTGAAGTATGTTCGAGGGTGCTCGTGCTTCTGGTGCTTCACCTGAAGGGCCTCCATTGTGGCCGCGGTCTCGTCCGTGTATGTCGAATACTCATCGATCATGTGCTTTCGGAGTTTCTTGTAGTTGTCTAACTCATGTGGTGGGAAACCTCGAAGAAATCCGCGCACAGTAGTTGAGGAAGTCTTCCAGATTAGCCTTGCCTTCTCTAGGGAGGTGGCCCCTGGAAGCTCAAGGAGAGCTCGCTCGAGCTCGCAGAAGTAGTCGTTGACGTTACGTTCTCTCTTCTCGGGCTCGAAACGGTCAACATCTTTTGCTAGAATGTCTAGTTGGCGGACTCTGCATGGGACTCTGGGCGGCACCGGCGGCTCCTGTCCTCGGCTGGTACGGCGGCTCCTCTTCCTCGCTGTCGGAGCTGGACTCGTACGCCCTAGGGTCGTGCCATGAGCGTATGGGGTTCTCCACTGCGGTGGTTCGCTTTTTCGACTTGCCGGGAGGTCCAACACTTGACATTGCTGCGAAACTCGGGTAGAGTTTCTTTGGCTGATTTGGGTCCGTAGCTGGATGGGTGTGGCTAGGGGTCCCATGTGACACAGGTTGCAAACCTGCGTTGGCGGAGGGTGCTGCGCTCGTCGGGTGCGAGGCAGTCGTCCTAGTGGCGAGGTAGGGCGTGTTCGACATCGCCGGCTGACTACCTTGAGCGCCGGTGAAGGGGATTAGAGGAGTCTGGATATCCGGGAGAGTTTGGCTGGGTGTCCAGTCTAACAAGCTGGGTTCCTCCTTTTTCTCCTCTTCCTCTTCGTTCCCCCGGTGGGGATGATGGGCTGACACTGGTTCGGAACGCTGAGGGGCTTCCTGCTCGTATTGTTCCACCAGGTGTCGGAGGGATCTCATCTCCTGCTGGAGTGTCTGGTAGGCGGGGCCTATCTCATTCAGTTCACTTTCCAGGGTGTTCCCTCGTTCTTGTTCTCTACCTAGTTCTTGAAACAACTCTTGGTGTTTCCTCGTTAGGTCATGAATTTCTTCTGCCATTGCTCCTTTCTTTTGATTCTCTTCTTCTTTAGCATATTCATATTCGCGGTGTAAGAGCATGAAGAGTCGGCTGAACCCGACTGGGGTTGTGATCTCCCTTGTGCCGAGCTTCTCGACCGTTTCGGTCATTCTCTGTCTGCAGGCTCTTCGGCTTAGCTCTCTGATCTGAGTCCTGTCGTCAGCACTCACGGTCGCTAAATCGCCTACGAGGTCGAAAAGAGATTGCTTGGTGTCTTTCTTGACTCCGGCCGCTGCTCCGCTACCGGCGGCTCCTGCCTCAGGCACTTCTTTAGCATCCATTGTCTTGCACGAATTAGTACGGGCTGTTAATTGGTTACGCTTAGAGTGTTATCCGATTACGCAATTAATTAAATGGGAGAGTAATTGTTTTCGCAAGGAATTTAATACTAACCTTTAAATAATTCGATCAGAATGTTATCTAGCGCGGTAATCAATTGGGCCTCGAGTATCAGATCCGCGTGTTAAGACTCAAGATACCGATTTGTCAATCAATTAAGTTAGAAAATTAACTCTACTTTTAAATCAATCAATTAAATTTTAATTCGCTATACTGTAATCAATACCGGGTGTCTATCAGTTAAAAGTAGAATTTAATCTAATTAATAACTAATTAACATGCGAGTATTAAGCAGTTCTATAGGAATTATCACTTGTAATTAATCAATTTTAGCAGTTATTAATTTACTTTGATAATTAATTAACAAGGGCGCATTTACTAATTACAATCGGACGCAAAATTTCAGTACGAAATACGGTTGACACAATTTCAGTACGAAATACGATTGACACACTGTTGTTCACTCACCGTTAAATCCACCTGTAGATTATAACTTGGCCGAGCTTGTGTTATTTTAAAACAGTTTGTTAATCATTGCAGTTTGTACACCAACCATTAAACCATTATCCTCACGCGAGGGCGTCAGTAATGTAGGGGTAGTTGCGTTTGGATTTACTCCTAATGCGACTATACCAGGAATTGAAGGCAAAAATATCTCGTTTGGGAATTTAATTAATGATGAATTAATTATAATTAATAAACCGATTAATTAAAGGTAATTAAAGGACCGTCTCATAAAATCCTTAAGATTATCAATCACAATATTCAACAATAAATTGCTAAACACAGAATTAATAACAAGTTTGTACTGGGATACTCAACAGGGCACAGTGAACAGTAAGGCCTATTCTCTGTGATCAGCTGGGTATGCAAGCACAAAGGTAGATCTGAAGGCAAAATTCTGATAATAGGTTGGTTGGTTGTACAAAGCAACAAGGACAACAAAATGCAATCAAATGATTTACTTTTATTAACTACTAGGATAACTAATAAAACATTACATTCAAAGTCGGATCAATGGGTTAACACAATAAGGCACAAGTATAAAAACAAGAAAGAAATAAAAGGGGAATTGTGCGTGTAGGGGAAGTGTGTGTGTGTGTGTGTGTGTGTGTGTGTAGGTGCGTGAGCGTGAACAAAGGAGGAGCGTTAGCCCCGGTTGCTATGGTAGCAAGATGGCGTCCACCACGTGGGCTAGGTTGCTATAGCAATGTAAACAACACGGTAATATTAGCGTTAGCCTCAGAACCAAGAACAATGGGGGTAGCTAGCAGCTACTTAGCAAATAACCGGCGGGGGTTTTCAAGCATTAAAAGTCCCGTGAAGGGCACAAACATGTATCAAAGGTTCTGGAATTAACACTAACAGTTCCGGGTATGATGTGAATGGAATGTGAGCACAAAAGAAATAAAAGAGAGAGAATAGAGCACGAATGAAACGGCGAGCTTGAATGTTTGTCACTACAAAGATGGCCGTACACCCGTGTACTCAAAGCAATTAGATTCAGCGTGGCTACAGCTGAGCAGCAGTATTAGCTAGCAGAAATGTCCGGACAAAGGGGCTATTCAATGAACAGTCTATTATCAGTTATGTGCAAAGTTGTACCGGAAAGGTACCAAAAGGTCCGGAGAAATCTACAAGTCTAACACTCAGAGAGAGAGATAGAGAGAGAGAGATACAAGAGGGAGAGAGAGAGAGATGTGGGTGTAACGTGTGTGTGTGTGGGTGTGTGTGTCGTGCGTCTTAGCTAGCAGGCCGCTGTTACACAGGGGCTACTAGCGATTGTCCTTAGCTAACCCGTTAGCAAAGAGAATCTTTCGAATACGGGCGATACTGTATGAACGCTTGCGAATGCGGTTCATACAAATAATCGCGGCGTACAGAAGGGATTCACGTTGTTAAGGAGTATGCGAGGTAGAAGTTAGAAGCATGCAAACTAACTAAGCAAGAGAGAGAGAAAAGAGTTCAAAACAATGTCTAAAGAAATTAAAGAACAACACATGTGCACATGAAATAAAGCTTCGAGCTAGATTCAAAGAAACACATCTACTAAACTCTACTCAGAATTAACTAGTCATTTGCCCATGAAAAGTTTCCTACTGATTTTGTAGAGGGGTCCCACGGGAAACGGGTTGTGCCGGCCAGCGACACTGCTTTCGGTTCCAGGGGAAAAGTTCTGGTCAACACAGACTCCTGTCTGGGTTGGATCAGGGAGGATTCTTGAAGTCGTCTGCTTCTTTTGTCCTCGAGAGCCGGGAAGCTCGGTCCGACGGAAAAATGTTCAAGATAGAAACGTTCAGATCTCGAACCTGGAAAAACACTGTTCCTACAGTGTTGCTTGCAAGGCGGGATGGTTACAGCTGTGATCGGACTAAGGGGGTCTTTCACGAGTTTAAGTTGGCCAAACTAAAACTGGAGCGAAAGTCTTGTCCAAGGAGAAGGAAAAGGGGTTGCGCAGTTGAAATCTTCTTTGTCTTATCCGGGATAGGTACAGTCTTACAGAGGCTTGTCCTCTTCAAAGAGCGGGTTTTCAGAGGGAGAGGGGTACCTGTGCGGCACTCTTTATAGGGAAAACAGCAGGG
Source organism: Engraulis encrasicolus (assembly GCF_034702125.1). NCBI lineage: Eukaryota > Metazoa > Chordata > Actinopteri > Clupeiformes > Engraulidae > Engraulis > Engraulis encrasicolus. Next base: position 50,667,870 of record NC_085864.1, read on the forward strand.
GGTAACAGGAACCAACATACTTCAGTAGTACATTGCAAACAGTCTCTTTGGGTTCAGCGCCCTCTAGAGGCGCGGGGAGAAATGGCGAAAACACAGGGGAATATCACCTACACCTTGTTCTATTTTGCACTGCTTCCACATGCACTTCTGCAGATAAAGTGAGCCAATGATGAACACATGATATGCATTTGCATGATTTGACCAGCATTGTGGACTTCGCACAATCACATGACATATTTTTTCCTAAGAGGGTATACCTGTAGATAGCGAGCCACACTGTAAAAAAAATCACGTCAAATTTACAGTGAAAAATCGGCGGCTTTGGTTGTACAGTGACAATGTATTTGGCTTTATGGTCAAGAATGTTAACATCTACAAAAACAACAGTGCTCTCACCCATCCTCCTCCATGACTATACTTGTTACTGTCCTGCCCCCTCATCTTCCTGACACCATCACTGAGGTACCCTGACTGTGGTACTGGTCCCCTCCCCATCCCCCACCGTCTCTGAAGTACCCTGCCTGTGGTACTGCTCCCCCACCAGAGTACCATGTGACTGCAGTAATCAGGCACTTGGCAAGTGCAGGCAATAATTGAATCATGGCATATCAGCCCATAGTACTCAGGTGAGGGGAGTCGCTGATTAACAGACTGATTGGAATGGGGCAACTTGTTGCTGACAAGAAAGTTATAAGTTAGAATATTTTATAAGCACTATCATCATTTCTTACATGGCGTGAAACTTAAGTTTAAAAAAAAACAAAAAACAGAAAATATAACAAAGAGAAAATAAAGAATAGTCTACAAAATTCAGGTGCAATGTGCTATTCTTGTGCTTTCCTTGACAATGATGATTAACAATGTTGGGGAACATAGTCAAGTCAAGTCAAGTCAACTTTATTTATATAGCGCATTTCATACACATGTGCATGTGCAACTCAATGTGCTTTACAAATACAAAGAGTGTTTAAAGGTATTTAAAAGCCAAATAAGATTTCAAACATTAAGATAAAACATAGCAGGCTACATGTCACTCTCGGGCAGAAACTCCACTTTTATTATTTTATTATCTCCACAATTTTATTCATTTATGAATCACTATTTTCTAAATAAACATTTCAGCATCAAAGTTGGTTAGCCTATTAAATAGGCTAACTTATCAAATATATGTCCATGGAGACTCACCAGTAGAGCTGATTTATATTTTAATAACAGATATAATAATACAAAAGAAGTGGAAATAGGAATGTGGACAAAACGACAAGACTATACTTTGTCGGAGAAAGCAACTCCCAACTGCAATCGTTTTACACTTTCTGCCTACATCCGTAGTTTGTTATGGTGCCTTTTTTAAAGTCCCGGCGTGAAGACATGGGGGTGAGGTCACGCCTCTTGACCAATCAGTGGGCTTTAGAGCTGAGTAGAGCTGAGTTGAGCGCAAGTCGAAATGCAAAATGTTGGCGGCTGAGTTGAGCTGTACCAGGAAAATATGTGCAGTGGAAATGACCCACAGGTGTAATGCTGTCTCCTCTGTCTTGATGCACTAGACTGCCTCCTCTTTCTCTCAATGTGTGAAGCTACTTTATCTCTTATCTCTCGTTCTCGTGATGGTAGACCATGCAACTTTTTGACAAACACTTTTGGGCAATCTTGCTACAGGTGTAAGATTTTATTTGGACAGTTTAACACTACAACACTTTTATCAGGAGAAATTGGACCAGAAGTAGACACATTTCCTTTGACATTTTGATGGGAAAAAGTGGAGCCAACAATGTTGTTGCCCAGCAAGACTGCCTCCTCTCTCTCAATGTGTGATACTGCTGTCTGTCTTGTTGCCTCACTGTCCCATCTCTTCACACTCACTGATTGAGAATGCCTCTTCTCTGTCGATGTGCAAGACTCCTTTCTCCTTGATAATTGCCTCTTCTACTTCAAAGTGCAAGAATGCTTCTTCCCTGTCGATATGTGACTGCCTGTTCTCTCATTGTGTAAGACTACGTACCTCTTGTCTCTCTCTACCTCCTCTAAATGTGTAAACGTGTGCTCCCTTTCTCTATCTGTAGGAGATTGTATCCTAAAGCCCCATCTTCTTCTGTGAAAACTGCCTGTCCTCTTTTCACAAGTGTAACTTGTGACCCTGTGTAAGATTGGCTTCCTCAATAAGCCTTCCTCTTCACTCCTTGTTTAAGACCGCCTCACCACTGCTCTTCCCCTCCACTTCTCGCAGACACACACACAAATGTATGTGCGGGCACGCACACACGCACGCACGCACACACGCACGCACACACGTACACTTCCACGCACGCACGTACGTACACACATGAGTGATTCTCTAATTCGCCTACACTTTTAAGTCCGTGGATTTTATTTGGCAATTCCACTAACTATTAACTGCATCCAATGATGTTTTGGACATTAGAAAACATTTATCTTTCATATAATACAGAGAGTGTAGACATAGCATTATTTCCCTCAGCAAGAATGAATATTTAATACTGGTTTTGGGCGTTTTCATGCCGTCCTGTTTTCCAAATGTCAGATTCAGTCTTCATATTAGCAGGTAAAGAAACTTATTTTGCCCAAGACGATTGCAAATGTTGATTCACAGTAATCATCACAATATGACAAAACTGTCAGAAAGACCACTGTCCTTTCCATTATACATGAAATTTGCCATTTTGTGTTTGTCCACGAAAACTGTGTTAACGGTGTCACGGTCTGAAACCTCCTCCATAAATCAGTAATGGTTTGGTCTTAGGCCATACGAATAACATCACGTGATGTCATAACCTCTTTGGCAGGATACGGGAAGACTTTTTGGTAAATATTGAGCTCCATCCTTCCATAATTTAATCCATTCTTTTTCATGTTCTCATAGCGGGAAAATTGCCTGTCAACGGTGTTATCAACATATTCATAAGAATCTGAATTAGAAATCACATGTAGAAAAACACAGATAAAGCATACAGATACATGAATTGATTAAGGTGTTGTGGTGGAACTTCTGAGGTCCTCAGATAGCACAACACCATAAAAATGGCTGAAATGTCAACGGTGTTACCGTCAATGGTGTTACAATTAAGTATGACAGTCAGGGTTGCCAGATGAGGCTGATGATTTCCAGCCCAAAAAGTGATCAAAATCCGCCCTAAAAACCCACCCAATTCTATTGATTTATATGGCAGTGGGAAGGTTTTTCTGATAGATGCCATTTTTACCCGCACCCGGCCATCCTAAGCAGCCCAATTGGGCGGGAACCAGCCCAATCTGGCAACACTGATGACAGTTGAGGAGGAGTATGTTTTTGCCAATTTATATCCATATTGACAGGCAAACAAACTAAATAATTTGTGTTCTAGGGAGATGGGTTTGTCTGCTCTGTTTTTTCTCCTAAAAAAGTGCCGACTTGTTCCCCTGCACTGTTGACCGTAACACCGTTGAGTAACACCGTTGACTGTTTTGAAAGTGTTTTTGCGCTATTGATCCCTTATGTGTTGGAAAAATCTAGATAATCAGATCAAATCAGACGTTACAGGGATTTATGATGAAAAATGTGTCAGTCTGTATCACAGTGACTCATAAAATCCTACTTATGAAGCTCAACAATCACATTTTCTATATCAGTTGCACAGATTAAAGACAACATTACTGCTAAGGGACATAAGCACTTTCAAACATATATTGTTTCAACTCTGTAGTATTTTTATATATGTTTGAAATGACATAGTATTTGTCCATAACACTGTTGACAAAATAATTAAGCAAATGTTCGCTTTCATTAGAGTATTTATCAAATGATTTAAGATTAAGCTTGGCAATTTGTTTGTTTGGAAACTTAAATATATACACTATGTAAACATCTAGGTCATTTAGTTGAAAAAAATTACTGATAATTGACATTTTGCTTTTGCCAAAAGCGTAGGGGAATCGTAGAATCACTCACACATTCTCTGGATCCCCACTCCTCCTCTTCACTCTGTTGCATTATTTACAGTATGTGACCTTCGCAAATGGAGGCTCGGCTATACGCCTTGGTACAGAGCCACACAGAGCAGTGCATCAACACAACTCCACAATGTGTTCAGGAAAACAGAATAACACAGCTGGGGTAAAAGGTCAAGAAAAAGATAAAAATGGGCATCGCCTTGTGGTGTTGTGACGTAGTGTGGCGTCAGTTTGATAACACAGGTTTGAGAAAATAGAATGGCAACAGCATAAGGGCCAGGGCAAAAATAGGCATCGAGTTGTTTTCTCGTGGCACAATGTGGCATAGTGCGTGCAGACAGGTTTGACATTTGGTTTTTGTTTTTGTTTTTGTTTTTCCCAGGGGTGGCGAGGAAAAATAAATGGCTTTAGTTATTTATGTCATCTCCAGGGCAACAGAGGAGGTCACTGCTAAGTGGTGGAAGCAACATGGACACCAGGCCCCGCTTTCACACCAGTACTGTCTGGTATGCAGGTAGGTGTGTGTGTGTGTGTGTGTGTGTGTGTGTGACCCATTTTCACGCCTATTACATGTACACACTTCAGGGTTTTCATAGCATGTCGAGGGTGTGATAGATGGTGCACTTTACTTTTCTAGAAAACAAAACAAAATGCATTTTGCAGCACTGCTCTTTATGGATCTGATGGAGAGAGGGAGAGAGAGAGAGAGAGAGAGAGAGAGAGAGAGAGAGAGAGAGAGAGAGAGAGAGAGAGAGAGAGAGAGAGAGAGAGAGAGAGAGATGTGTGCATGTGTGCATCTTTGTGTATGTGAATTTGGGCTTACTTCAGGCCCCAACTACTGTACACTTCCATTCCGGTTACATAAACATATGCTATAAATCCATATACAGTATTCACTGCACAGATGAATGGTGTAAGCTCTACACATGTCATGCATAGTAACAGATTATATGCAGCTCCATCACAAAGACTACAGAGATGAGATGACCCATTTGTAACTTGGCATCAAGACAGGCCGTCATCAGGACCATGTGTGTATGTGTGTATGTGTGTGTGTGTGTGTGTGTGTGTGTGTGTGTGTGTGTGTGTGTGTGTGTGTGTGTGTGTGTGTGTGTGTGTGTGTGTGTGTGTGTGTGTGTTTGTGTGTGGTGTGTGCGCGTAGCCAATCAAGTATTGAACATATTCCCTTATATAAGCCTAGAAAGGGAATTACATAATAAATTGCCAATGTACACAGGAATGCTCGGTACAAATGTATACATATTTGAAATCATATATCTTTCACTTCAACTGCATTATACATTCAACACTGCCTTTTAGGAAAACCTTTAGAATTGGCATGCATGAATGGCTATTTGAGCCTGGACCGGAATAGCAGCTCTTGCACATTTGGAAGTGCTTACAGTATATAATATCATTATTGTTACGGTATAGTGCCATTCATACTGCTATCCCATTTTAAGTTAAATGAGGCCATAGCGGGAAAACGGACAACTCAGTAAACCTTTCACTTATGTGCAAATATATGTAACACTGAATAATGGTATTCCTTTGAATCTGAATTGGTAACTAAATGTTTCTAAACACATGGCCAAAACGTATAACAGTTTGTTTCACTCTAAATGCACATCATCCACTATTGCCTGACATTCTGAAATCAGTATCATGTCAGACTTCTTTGCTTGCCTGCAGGGCTCCTGACAGCTGATTGGCCCAGCTTCCTTTTGACAGCTTTCTTTGCTTGCATCTTCAATTTTTTAGAGAGCAGAATGGCAGATGGTATATAAATATAAGAAACATCAGCAGAAGTGGTGCCAGTGCTACCAGTGTGTGTGTGTGTGCGTGCGTGCGTGTGCGCGTGTGTGTGTGCGTACGTGCGTGCGTGTGCGCGCGTGTGTGTGTATGCGCGCGCGCGTGTCTGTGTGTCATGTGCCACCAGATCAGGGCAGCAGTGGAGTAGTGAAGGTGAGATTAACTGCTCTCCTGGGTACTATTAACCACTAGAAGCATGCACGCACGCACACACGCACGCACACACACACACACACACACACACAGGAACAGAGAGAGAGAAACACCCTCCTGGGGAGGTATTAAGCACCACCAATTAGTGTCTGCACAGAGACATACAGCACTCAAGAGCTATCACAACTCCACACTACTGATCTGTATGTCACCACACACACGCACACACGCACGCACGCACACACGCACGCACGCACGCACACACACACACACACACACACACACACACACACACAGTCACTTCAGCAGTTTTGTGGAGTTAGCTAAAGTGAAGGACTTGATAGGACAACTGCTGCAGATCATGAGAGGGAGATTTTTCCTGAAAAAAAGAAGAACAAAGAAAGAGAATGTGAAAATTTGGGAGAAGGGAGGCATGACTTTGGACCAGGAGGTATTGTGGAGTCGAAGCATGTGCAAGATGCTGCCATATTCAACTCAACATCTACTAGCCAACGCCGATATTCACCCGCATTTGGCTAGCTGCGGGTGTTAGTGTTAAGCCCTGCAGCCATATTCAACTTACATGCATAACAAGCACAATAGGAGATTGCAACCAGGACCCAGTTTCTTGAAATTAACATTTTGTCAAAAACAAAAGTTCACAAAAGTGGAGAAGCGTAATTACATTTTTTATGCCTAATTTGCCACCTGTATTCTATTCTCCACTCTACTGTCATTTGCCTGAATTCAGTGAGCGTGAAAGACACGTCTATTTAATCCCCTGCATCTCATTCTCCGCTCAGCAGTCATTCAGTGGAATTTCAGCGTACCAAAATTTGGACACCTGGTAATTAACTACAGCATTTATTCTCGGCTCACCTGTCTACAGTCAGAAATTTGCTTTCTCGCTCGCACCCACCACCTCCCCGTTTATCTCCCTTCCACCACTGTTCGGTCGATTCGTCAGGCGTCTTGCCCTAGCTTCCTCTCCCGTTCACCTTGCTCCATGTCCTGAAGTAAGAGTGCTGCAGTTGATGAGTCAAAGGACAACACGCTGCAGGTGGGCGAACACAAACACACCAAAGAAGAACGACAAACATACAGGGTCATTGCAATACCCTGCACAACACCCCTCTGATCTTTATCTTCAACAAAAACACGAGACAAGAATATTTTGGGGGGTTTCTATTTCATAAAGTAAACAGATAAATATGCAGATAACCAAGTAAACATATTCAATGAACAGACACACACTTAATCCACAAGAAAGTTTGCTGTTTCCAACATGTTATCCTCTTCTTAAGAAGCTGAGCAATATTAATTGCGATTTTGCACCTTATTTTATTTTCAAAGGCGATACCCAAGATCTGAAGATTAGTTTCGGCTGGTGTTTTTGATCAACATTAATATATTTATTTTGTTAAAGCTCCTTTTTCTCTGCTGTTCCTGTTCTGAGGAACATCCAGTGTTTTGGCACAGATGGTTGTTTTGCTGCTTTGATCTGCACTCAGAATTAGCAGCTTACCAATCAATTGTTTGTCCCCATCCTTAGTTTATCTCTTGCCCTCTTTCCCCCCCTCTCTCTCTCTTCCTATCTGCCTTCTGCCCTCTTATTCACCTTCACCCCTTTACCGCTTCCTCTTCATAACCTCAGTTCTCTCTCTCTATCTCTCTCTCTCTCTCTCTCTCTCTCTATTCCCCTTTTACCCTTTCCTCTATACATCCACCCTCCTCTATTGCTATGAAACCCAGTGGACATGATGCTGTCTGTGTGTGTGTGTGTGCTTGTGCGTGTGTGTGTGTGTGTGTGCTTGTGCGTGTGTGTGTGTGTGTGTGTGTGTGTGTGTGTGTGTGTATGTGTATGTGTGTGCGTGCAGCTTGCCGTGCAGGTGTGGCTCTGCATACAAATGGATGCTCTCTCTGAATTATGGAAGAGGTTAAAGAGGGAGGAAAAGAGAGGATAGGAGGACAGAAGAGACGGAGAGATATTTAAAGGTGGGATAGGAGATGTTTTTCTGGCACATATTTTACCATATCATCTGAAAAACTCCTCATGACGCCATAGCACCCATTGAAATAGAGTGTTTGGAAAAAAAACGAAATCTTTTGGTCCAGTGTAGAGGGCGTAGTCAGAAGAAAACGGCAACCAATAGAAGTAATACTCATCATCACTTCTATTGGTTTCTGACACGTCCATCAACCGCCAGCACTCACCCCTCCTCCCTGCGCGTTCACCGACTCGTGAACTTGACCGACCCCGCCCCCATCATTCATGCACACGCGACAAGGCTCATCATCACTCGGCTAGTAGCAAGGTAACGAGAGTTAGCAGCAGGCTGAGCTACTTGGAAACTTTGGTGGCTTTTGCAGAGCTACAGGAAGAACTTTGGCTTTTGGAACACTAGACTAACCATGTCAGGATAACATACTCCCTTGGATTATCATCGGACTCGCAAGACCAGACTCCAACACGGGCTGAAAATTTGAAATGGGACCTGACACTCTTGGACACAGATGTCGGCTACGGCAGCGGCTTCAAATACGCTTTGGTGACCATATTTCTAATCGAGAGGTGAGATAATATATTTGTCTGTATAATATTTTGTGAATTGGTTTAGGACACAGTGGTGTCTTTTTTTAAGCAAGTATCCATTGAGAGGGGTCAGAGGATTAGTTCAAGCTCCAACATATCTAGCTGCTACCTTGCTTAACATAGCTGCTACCTCAATCGCTTTATTTTTTTGTGTTTTTTTCCCCCTGTGGCATTTATTCTGTGCACATGAACACGTTTTCAGAATTGCTATGTGTAACTCAGACTCTTGTGTGTTTTGCTGCTAGTTGTGCGAACGAGCCAGACAAACCAGCTGGGAGGAGGACGGAAGCACCCCTTCTCCATCCGCGTTCAGTTGCTAAATACGGATCCACCCCGTAGTAAGTAACCTACCATGTTTACGCACACATTACTTTGACCAGCAAAGCCCATGTCTTTCTAGTGGTTTACAAAAATATATCTTTTGCATGTTTTGCTTTGGTACGTCTCTGTTGTATGACTCTGGTAATAGTAGAAGCACAAGCGCAACCTGTTCGCCGCTCCAGCATTGCAAAATAGATTGCCTTGGGTTTTCAAATGTTTACATGATTGTGGGTGTAATGTTGTTAACTCGCTGATGTCCTATTTGAGAAGACGGTAGTTTTGCATTTGATAAATACCACCTAATGACCTAGCCTGAGTATCATCCTCCGTAGTGACCGCGCTGGCTCAATACTTTCGCTTGTGGTCAGCAAGCGAAAGTATTGAGCCAGCGCGGTCACTACGGAGGATGATACTCAGGCTACTAATGACCATGACGGCTACACGGCAGATCTTTATTGTGATGGCTACACTGAATGATCACATGGAGATGCCGGTACATTATTTGTTTTACCCTGGTTATATTGAAATGTTCTGCTTTGTCCATTCCAAGGTGTGGTGTTTTCCATAGCTGTTCCTTGCTCCTGTTTCACAACATATCAAGGCTGCCAAGTAAATGAAGAATGAATCACCGCACACTGGTAGTTTATTTTATTCATGTTTGTGGGTGTAATTTCGTCCAGTTGCAGATACTACTATCCTTTTTGGAATGATCTGCCTTTGAAAAACAATGGTTCTATCTGACAAAAGCGAACAGATCCTGTAGTTGTAATTGATACACTAAATCAGTGTTTCTCAACCTTTTTTTAGGCGCGGCACCCTTTCAATTCATGGAAAATTTCAAGGCACCCCAAACCAAGTAGCCATATAGCATCACATCCGATACCACACAAGCTTAGAATGTAACACATTTGGAGACACACAACCTAGTAGCACGACCTACGTTCAAAGTTGCAGCTGGGGTGACCAATATTTACTTTATTGTGGGTAAATGGCAGATCAAAGATTCCACTGACTAACATTAACTTATCAATTTTGACAAATATGTTTTATGTTATATAATTTATTTATCAGCCATGTTTCCGCGGCACCCCTGAGGGGGCCCTACGGCACCCCAGGGTGCCCCGGCACCCCTGTTGAGAAACACTGCACTAAATTATGATATTCCTATGTGTGCGCGCACACGCGCCAAGTTTTCAATTCAACACACTGGGACACTTTTCAGTCTTTGAGGTTGCTGGAATCAACACAGACTACCTCCATGCACCTTATCAGAACACTTTGCATGTTTTTGTATACTTGTCCCCTTTGTGTATTGCTGCTAATCTTTCTCTTTCTAGGTTCTGTTGGTTGCATGCAGATTGTGCCAGATGATTTATCTGTCTATGGTCTAAGCATGGGCTCTGTGCTAATATGCAATTTGTGCTCTTTTTTCCCCTCAGGTCAGCCAACAGGGTCCTTCCACAACCACATACTTATGCCAGTAAAAGCCACAGCTTTTCTCCTCCAATCCAAGAAGCCTGGACTGCAGTCACCATCTCAACACACCAACCAAGAGAAAGGCGGATGGCTCAATTCAGTATGTAGTTCTGCAAATATTCTCAAAGGTCTTCACAGCCCCCCATGGTGCAGAATGCATTTACATTTATTTGTGTAAGGTCAAAACAATGCTGATTACAGAACATAACTAGGGCCATGAATGAAATTTGAGGTAGCAGCCAGCCATCACCTGATGGTGAGAGGTGTTCCTAAGATCAGAGAGAAGCAGGTTGAAATCCCATCCTTACCTCTCCCTACCTACACCTCCATCCACAGCTGAAGTGCACTTGAGCAAGGCACACAAGTCCACTTAGGTCCTGGGACTAACCCTGCTGTGTAATTTGATGTAATGAAGCCCTAATATAGTCTAACACATTGCTTGTTACAGATATGGAAAATTGCACAATAAAAGTTCCAGGACATGAAGGCTGCATACTGTGAACGTCAACCTTCAGGGCACCGTCCTGCGCAGAAGACTTTCTACCCTAAGAGGGATGGCTGACCGCAGACACTCACAACCAGGTGAGCCCAGATAAAGGAGTTATTTTTGGTGTCCCTGCCCCAACAACCCAGGTTACTTACATTTAAAATGTCACTGGAGCTACTGTCAGATATGTGATTTCTAATTCTGTTTATCTTTTTACAGCACAGACGCCTCCAACCTCAAACTAGGCCCTTCACAGTTGCTGCACTTACCCACCTTCCCAGAGTTTTTGTGTGGTAATGACAACTGTAAATATAGTATAAAGTAATGTATCTAGTGTCATGTGTAATACATTGTTTAAATTGCCCATACATTTCAATGACAGTAAATATTGGTGGACACAATTTGACTGTGTGGCTTTTTTTAATTCATTCTCTGACTGAAAATGCATGGTTACATAATTTATATATTCCACAAGACCACAATCAGAAGAACATTTGACAGGTTGCATTTATTTTCTATGTATGAAAAAAACAATGGTAACAAGACAAACGTGGTTCCAAACCAAAAAGGTGATGAATGCTCCTACAGATAATGAAAAATAATAAAAGTCTGCACACTTCCGGTTTGTGTGTTTTATACCGTACTCTGTATAAACCTTTTATATTGCTCTAGTGGAGCAGGGTAACCCTGGCTAATCCTGGGTATTGTACTGTGTATTACAACGTCAGCCCTGTTCAAGTGCCCCATACTGTCTGTAGGCTGCATGCCTGAAGAGACCGTTTCTCTCACCTGGTCCTACATCAGCCCAAAGTCTTATCAAAACTGAGAACACCACAGCATTTCCTTTCAATGTTCATGGGCATCTCCTTACAGATTGCGCAGAGGCACCAGGTTGGTTGTGCTACTGGGCTGTGACTGAGGACCAGATGTCATGTGCCAGGTCGAACATCAAACTGGGGTCACGGGTCAGGGCACGCTGCAGTAACCGATGGGATTGCTTCAAATTCAATGATTGAATCAAGGCCTGCAAAGCAATAAATACATTTTATGTAGTGCATTTTCTATTTGATGATGGGGACTAAATAACTCTATTGACAATAAGACCAATATGGACATAAGCAATCATTATTGTGTATATAAATAAAGATGTGCCAATTATATGCATACAACGTTTTCAGTCAATTTCTTACAAACTGGTGTTGTGCCAGGGGTTACACAGATGTATGAAGTAGATGGGCTTTTATGGATGTACTTGAACTACCACTGGTGTTGTGTACCTACAACCATGTAATATCACACTACTACTCATAGGAGTAGAAATATTGTAATGGTTATCACAACAGGTGTACTCGTGTTGCGATATAGAGTACATCCGTTGTGATAACATCCATTACAATACTTACACATCTGGAGGAATACAGCAGGACAATGTTATTGAGGGATGAATGTACATCCTTACAGTTAGCAGGGCGTCAATTCTGTTGGAGTCTCCCTAATCAATACCCCCGACCTCTGCTGCGTCTATCTTCCTCCTCCTCCATCTCTGGCCATCGGTCCTACTGGGCTGTTAGGTCGTTATGATTGTGATGGGCCAGGAAAGTCAGAGCTGGAGCTCTCGTGGTCGTGGAAGGTCTAAAAAAGCATATGAAGATATCGTCAGCCAAAACAATTTCATTAGCGTTGATCAGTTCGGTTGTTTTTCTTTACTCCCTCTGTCCCTGTGTCTGCGCGTGCGACAACCCAAGTGAAATCTGAAGTCATAGCCTAAAACACTACGGATTGTGGTGTCGGGTATATATAAATACACTAGTAAAATGTATACTGCGGTACACATCTGTCAAAATAAATCCATGTGTCAGTACTGTAGCTACTGGCTAGAACTACTGTCTAGGGATGACGGTATAGCATCTGTCATCAGTGTTAGGAAGTTAGAATGAGATATCTAAGTAACATGTATCAAGTCAAGTTCAATAACTGATCCAGTATACATCTACTGTCATCAATATTTCTTGAAATGGCAACCATGACGGCCTGTGCGTTTATTGTGATG
>NC_085864.1:50685709-50700709 GCF_034702125.1 Engraulis encrasicolus
ATTGGAGCCCACGATCAGGAACCCTCTCTGAGGCATAGATTCTATGCTGTCAAAGAATTGTCTAGGAGAGAATAATAGGATGTGGGAAAGCCTGTATAGAAAGATAGAGACTGATTGATAGTGTGGGTGAAGTTAGAAATAAGCAAAGTCATTTAAAGGGTCATATTTTCAAGACCTTTCATACTCTAGAATAAACAGTGTCTTCCTTTATGAAGTGACCTAAACATCTCAGAACCAAAGTGGTATTGTATGTTGCACAGGATGGTATGTAAAATGCTAGACTATGAATATCCATAATTATTGCTCTACTTATAAAAGAGGGTGGCTACAGTATTATCATAATTTTGGCACAAAAACAACTGCTTGTTTATATGCTAAGACCACGTCAGATGCTTGTATCTAGGCTAAGACCACGTCAGATGCCTGTATCTTGGCTAAGGCCTTCTCTTTCTCTAGGGACCTGGTGTTGTCTGATGAGTCAACGTTTCAGAGAAAAACACGATTTACACTCAAGACCAGAGCATTGGCATTTCAGCTTTCATTCAGTCGAAAAACAGCACAACCCAAAATCATGCACCCACATTCGACAAATAATGTTTAATTATAAATTAATCATGCGTGCATAATAATGCAAGGCCGCATTTTGAACAGCCTTTTTTTGGCATTTCACTTCATCATCATCCGTACTTGTATTTTCCCCTGAAACCTGTAGAGATGAGTATTGCAGATTTTAATGACAGCTAAAGATCATTTTTTTTGTAACATAAGCTGAAATTGCAGAACCCTTCGTAAGAATAATGCAACCTCACACCAAATCAGAATAACTGAGTACATACTTGGCAAGCCCAACATGGTTGTAAGATGAAATATTTTGAACCAAATCGTTAAAACACTCCTCACACTACTAGCACACATTGCAACAGGTAGACACGGATAATGCAAGTTATAAACACACTTTGCCTCTTTTCTATGGTGTCCGTGTATTAATAAAGGACTTAATATGGACTTCAGAGTGCCTCAGACCCTCTCTCTCTCTCTCTACACTTTGCCTCTTGTTGATTCATTCTAAATGTCTGGTTTTTTAGGAGATTATGGATATAGGAGTGTGTACGTCATTTGCAAAATGTGTGTAAAGCAGTATGTTGTATGTTGTGCTCACAGTTACGCAAAATGATGTTGGTGCAATGGATTGTTTTTGGTACCTTTTGTAAAGTCTGTAAACTGAGTGCAAAGCTGTTTTGTGCTATTAGTGTGGCTTATTTGGTTATAGGGCTGTACATCTGTGCAAAGAGACCCGAAAAAGCAGAAAAAATTATGAATAAACAGAAAAGAACACTGTGAGAGCAGCCTTGTGCATTTGAAGCACCCATGTTGTCTATTTGATCTGTCCTTTAACCCTTATTTGTATTTAGAAAGACTTTTTTCCATGCTCACGTCGCAGAACACAGGAATTGAGGATTAAACAAAAAAAACCAGCGGTTCCTGTAGCCCTCGGGGAGCCCTTATATATCTCAGATTGGCAATTTTGAGAAGATCCTCTCGATCATGCCCCCTTTATCAACCAATCACTTCACTCACGACATGAGTAGCTTAAGAAGAGCATGCCCACCTGCCTCTGAGATGTGAGACGCTGCTGTGTGTGTGTGTGTGTGTGTGTGTGTGTGTGTGTGTGTGTGTGTGTGTGTGTGTGTGTGTGTGTGTGTGTGTGTGTGTGTGTGTGTGTGTGTGTGTGTGTGTGTGTGTGTGTGTGTGTGTGTGTGTGTCTATATCAGCTCAGGGTGATGCTTTTCACAGCATGCCTGCTCACAGACTCATCACCCATTACTGGGCCCAGCCAACTGGAAAGCCATTGAGAGAGGCACTGCACAGTGGGGGGCAACGACCTTGTGTGCTGTCACAATACAAAGGATCCCCCCTGTAGGTGACACTTGTACACGTTTGTGTGTGTGTCACGACCTTGTGTGCAGTCGCAATAACTAGGATCCCCTCTGTACATGACACTTAGGCTACATAACACAGAATGGAATACCGGTTTATTTTGTGTCCCACAACAATGGAAAATCTAAAATTCAACATTCTATAGAACTGACCTTAACAATCCATAGACTCCGCCTATTACTAGTGCTATTGTATAGTGTAGAGGTTATGAGCCTGGGCCAGGGGGTTAATCAGGCGTCTCCTGTCCTGGTGCCACAGCATCATGGAGCCTGATTGGTCGTCTCCTGCCCCGGTGCCACAGCATAATGGAACATGATTGGTTGAGGAACGACAGCCAGGAAATAGAGATGTGAGACACTGAGTGCGTCTTAATATGCGACCTTGCCTCCTCCACTTGCCTCCTCCACTTGCTTCTCGTCATGATGACATCACTGACAACAGCATTATATTTCAATATCTTGCAAAAGCTCAATTGTAGAGTCTTTTTCACATTTGCAATTGGGATGGTGAATGAAAAACAGTCCCTCAAAAGTTGTTGTGGCTAGGCTGACAGCTGGGAAACTTTATCGTTTTCTCCACGGAGGAGGGGCCAGGAGGCGGGACGAGGAGACAAGCGCAAGTGGAGGAGGCAAGGTCGCATATTAAGACGCACTCACAGATGCTCCACTCCATAGAAGTGTTGGCCTTGTCATTACACATGAAGTTACACACACACACACACACACACACACACACACACACACACACACACACACACACACACACACACACACACACACACACACACACACACACACACACACACACACACACACACACACACACACACACACACACACACACACACACACACACACACATACACGCATATACGCTGCGGGTTCTGGCCTTCTCATTATATTCCTTACTCCCCCGCAGTGTCTCAGGATCCAGCTCTTCCACCATAAAGCCTCCTCTCCTCTAGCCAGTGGGAACAGGATTGGCCTGCACGCATGCTGAATTTCTTTCTGGAAAGGTGAGGTGGGACTGTAAGGCAGCCACCTGCCAAAAGAATCCCATGGCTTTGGGGTTTGGTTGGAGTGGAAAACTTACAGCATGTGGTGAATATGTATATGGGGTACTGTAGACTTCTGAGGACTCTCCTTCTCATTTTGGCAGCTGCCTTGAGGGTTTGAAACACACAGAAGAGAGGGAGGAAGGAAGTTTTGGCACCAACTTGGAGTTCAACTTATAGTAAGAGGCACTTACCCACTCTCCAGTGTTGATGTGTGTGTGCATGCGTGTGTGTGCATGTGTATGTGTATGTGTGTTTGTGCATGTGTGTTTGTGCATGTGTGTGTGTGCTTGTGTGTGTGTGTGTGTGTGTGTGTGTGTGTGTGTGTGTGTGTGTGTGTGTGTGTGTGTGTGTGTGTGTGTGTGTGCCAACAGGGGGGATTATAGAGCTGCAGCCAGGCTCACCTGTCTCCCGAGGGAACAGGCTGATGGATTGTGGGAAATGGAGGCCACTGCTGTGCTGCCACGCGGGGTGGCCATTTTCTAGCCTTCCTCTCACACACTCCGCCGCCAGCACTGTAGCTGGGTGGAAGTGTGTGTGTGTGGTGTGTATGTGCATCTGTGTGTGTGTGTGTGTGTGTGTGTGTGTGTGTGTGTGAGAGAGAGAGTTTTTGTGTGTGTGTGTGTATGTGTGTGTGTGTGTGTGTGTGTGTGTGTGTGTGTGTGTGTGTGTGTGTGTGTGTGTGTGTGTGTGTGTGTGTGTGTGTGTGTGTGTGTGTGGCTGGCTGGCTATGGTCAATTACTCATGTCAGACTTTCTCAAAAGAAAAAAGAAAAGTTCAACAGCATGTGTGCAGCGCTGTGTGGTGCTGTTTTCTGCTGTGCTGTGTAATCCAGGATGGTAGCACGTAGCAGGCTGTGGAGTACTGTTTGGTACTTTGTGGTGATGACTAGTCCTGATGCCTGGTGTGTGTGTGTGTGTGTGTGTGTGTGTGTGTGTGTGTGTGTGTGTGTGTGCGTGCGTGCGTGCGTGCGTGCGTGCGTGCGTGCGTGCGTGCGTGCGTGCGTGCGTGCGTGCGTGCGTGCGTGCGTGCGTGCGTGCGTGCGTGCGTGCGTGTGTGTGTGGCTGGCTGCTAGGTGCGTCTAGATTTGTATCTAAATTGGCTCCATCTCTTTATCTAAACTCCTGTCCTCACTTAGTGCTTGTGACCTTGTGCTTTGCTGAAGCCCTGCCTCTGTGGAGAAAACAGTCTGTGTTAAATGAATACAGATTGCAAAGGTTGAATTTTGTTAGGGCTTTTTGCCTTTATTTCTGACAGGATAGTGGAGGAGAGACCGGGAAACAAGTGGGAAGAGAGAGGCAGGGATTGGAAAATGATCCAGACTGGAATTGAACCAAGGTTCGGCAGTTTAATAACCCTGAGGACCCTGTCGAAAACAAGATTTTTATCTCAAGAGGCTATCCTCTAATAAATACATTTGAATAACCCAGTGCCCTACTGTTAGGCCACGACAGGGCCAGTTTTTACTAATGTTTCAATCAGTTCAATAAAGACGCTTTTGCACACCTCTGTAGTTGGGCAGGTGCGTAGGATGTTATCCCAGCCGGGTTGTCAGTCAAGTGAAAAGAAATCCCGCACACTGTCCATTCCACCAACAAACTTTAATACAACGTTTCGGTCATCCGACCTTCTTCAGGTAAAGTTAACTTTACCTGAAGAAGGTCGGATGACCGAAACGTTGTATTAAAGTTTGTTGGTGTAATGGACAGTGTGCGGGATTTCTTTTCACTTGAATGATATTTTGAATAAAATTTAAATTGTAAATGATGCCTTGCTTCGCATTACAGTAAGAGACCACAAGCACAAGAAAAGACCACAAAATGAGATCCTGAAATAGACCCATTTTTTGTTATGGAACACGTGCTGGAAAACAGAGATTGCAAGGTGTGCTATAGATCTATCAGTGCTCAGGGAGGTTCTGAAGATTCGAGGGGACCCCACATACATTATGCTTACTGAATTTACTCTGCTACCCTCATTCGACATTTTCAGGACACTACAATGCCAACTGAACAAATATAAAAACTCCTTTGTCCCAATTGCCATAAAAATACTTAATGGCAGATAGACACACCATACACTTAGTGAACAGTTTTACGTTTTACGTTTTCCATGTTTAAATGTTTTTTTCATGTTTAATTTGTTATTGTATGGGTAGAGTGAGTACTGTGATGCCTATGGGTGAAGCCCAAGACAAATTTCCCCCTGGAGACATTAAAATACACTCTACTCTCCACTTCTACTCTACTCTAGACAGTGGCTCTTCCTCAATGCCCAGTGTTCTAGCCTTGCTAGGACGTGAAACGCCCAGTGATTGGATAGTCTTTGGTGAATTGGAAGGAGTATCCAATCACCAGGCGTTGCACGTCCCAGCAAGGCTTGAACACTTGACATTGAGAAGAGGCGTTCGTGTGCCACAGTGTCCTCAATGTGATTGCCACAGTCCTGTGGTGCTATTGTATGCAGCGCTGTGTGATAGAAAATGGCTGCTCTGAAATCCAACGTAACTGAGACCGGAAGAGAGTTGGAGCACACAGAGCTCTGCATGGTGTGGCTGCTGCAGGTTCAGTCAACCGCTATTCACGGGAGTGGAGTGGAGGCCAAAAGTGTGTGTGTGTGTGTGTGTGTGTGTGTCAAGGGCATAGGTTTGGCTTGAGCTTTGGTAGGGACAACTCCAACCACTCCCCCACCCAAAAAAACCTTAATAAATGTCAAATAAATGTGATTGTTAGTAGAGTTGGTTTGAGAATTTCGCCTCTGACCAGAGGTAGGCTATGTAAAATAAAAAGACAAATTGGTGGGAGACTATATAGCATGGTGGTTGGAGCATCAACTCACTGAACAAATGAAATGTATACTGATTCAAATAAAAGAGCATTTCACTTCCAATCCACATTTCTGACATTCATGTGTTTGTTTACATCTGAGTATTTGGAGGGTAATTTCCAATGTCACTCCTTGTGTTTGTTTTTGCTTTGAAGAGTGAAAGCACCAGGCGTCCCAGCTGCCTGAGGAGGCTGCATGAGAGTCCTTCAAGTGGTGGAGGATGAAAGACAACATGACAATTTGTGCAAACACACCCGCACATTGTATGCACGCATGCACACACAAACACAAACAGACAGACAGACATACAGAAGTAGAGAGATAGAGAGATAGTGTGTAGCGAAGAGATATCTATGAGTTGCAGTAGAGCCATGTTAATCTCCAATCGTGCATGTTTGCCGTTGCGTCTTGCGTTCGGGTTTCTGTTTGCATTTGCATGTTTTCCTTTTGTTGCTGTGGCCTCGTAACCACTCGATGCACCGGCAGTAATTATTTCCATCGGCTGCTGTTGGGAAAAACAACACAGAAAGTGCTTTGGCACAACAAGAGGCACATAATTACAACCACAACCTATTTCATACTGATGAATATTTTATATGACTCGTTGATTATTGATTCATTCAGAGAGAGAGAGAGAGAGAGACAGAGAGACAGAGAGAGAGAGAGAGAGAGAGAGAGAGAGAGAGAGAGAGAGAGAGAGAGAGATAGGCAGTCAGAGAGACAGACAGAGACAGAGAGACAGACAGACAGAGAGAGAGAGAGACAGACAGACAGATACACATAGACTGAAAGAGAGAGATGGGAAGCTTGCTGCATTTACAGAAGTAAATGTTACTGTAGTATTACACATGCAAAATTCATGTTTACTGTGAGTTACGTATGTGTTCTAAACATAGTGCCTTTGAGTTATGTGTGCAAGCCATAGTGCTTCATGTGAGGTATGTGTGCTAAACATAGTGCTAAACACAGCAGGCCAAGTGAATGCTGCCTTTGGGACAACAAGCACACTCCTCTCCTATTCCCCTGTCTGGCACACACACCGCACGCACGCATGCGCACACACACACACACACACACACACACACACACACACACACACACACACACATACACACACACACACACACACACACACACACACACACACACACACACACACACACACACACACACACACACACACACACACACACACACACACACACACATCATGATTCATACGTAGATGTCTGAAGTTGGCTACAAGTGCTACAGTAGGCCTATTTTATGCCATTTTTAGGGGGTATTTTTCTCAGGAGTTCAATATACTGTATAAAAGTTAGAAATGTAAAATGCACCATATATGTTATAGCATTTGTTTCCTATGGGGTTGTGGCAGTGTCTGTTTTCTGACTTTGAGTCAATCCAGCTGGAATTAGCAAATACTCCCCTTTTGAACACCTCAGATTTGGCTGAAAAAATCTACAAAGTATGTGCTGGCTAATACACCTAATATGACCTAGATCATTACAAGTTCCCCTTCCCTTGTTTTTGGTGGAGCTGGTTCCAGAGCTTGCAGCATAGTAGCTAAAGGCTGCCTCACCAGACTTAATTTTGACAATTGGTATAGCCAGCAAGTCTTTCCCCTTTGATCTCGGAGCCATAGTCGGTGTATACAGTTGAAAAATATCCAGTATGTGGCTGGGTCCCATCCAATTTAATGATTCAAACACAAGTAGTGTTGAAGTGGATTTAATAGCTAACTGGGAGTCAATGTAGGGACCTTAAAAACAAACAGACAACACAAATAATGCACTGTCAGTGTGGCGGTGGTCCAGTGTTCAGCAGGGTTTAGCAGGGTTTTCAAAGGTCGTTTTTGAAAAGCTAATCCCCCACAATTCCCTGTGACAGATTTACAAGGGCGCTGCCACATTGTTTGTTCGCCAGTGTGGGGTATGTCACATGTAATTTACGACCAAAACCACCAAACAAGACTTAGAGGAACAATGCACAAAACAAGGCCTTGACTTGCTAATCCACCCAGTTGGCAGTAAATAATGGGTCCTGCATGTGTATGTGTGTGTGTGTGTGTGTGTGTGTGTGTGTGTGTGTGTGTGTGTGTGTGTGTGTGTGTGTGTGTGTGTGTGTGTGTGTGTGTGTGTGTGTGTGTGTGTGTGTGTGTGTGTGTGTGTGTGTGTTTTGGACACCTCTCCAGTGCAGTCCTGCTAGGAGAGGATCAATTCCAGTGATTTGCAACTTGCCCTGCACCTCCCTCCTCTATTCACCCCCAGACCATCTCCTCCTCACCTCCCTCTACGCCCCCAGACCCCATCTCCTCCTCACCTCCCTCTACGCCCCCCTCTCTTCACCTCCAGACCCCATCTCCTCCTCACCTCCCTCTCCCCCCTCTATTCACCCCATCTCCTCCTCACCTCCCTCCTCTACGCCCCCCCAGACCCCATCTCCTCCTCACCTCCCTCTACACCTCCTCTATTCACCCCCAGAGCCCATCTCCTCCTCACTCTTCTCCTCCTCCTCAACACTTCTCCATCTCTATCTCACACTGTGTGTGTGTGTGTGTGTGTGTGCGTGTGTGTGTGAGTGCATGCGTGCGTGCGGGCGTGACTAACCCTCTCCAAACCCTTCTCCTTTCCACCCTGCTCTTTCTATCTCAATCCTTCACTCAGACACCTCACCATCATGTGGCAGACCAATCCACATCGTAAACGCCACCATCGCATGGCAGACCAATCCCCATCGTAAACGCCACCATCGCATGGCAGACCAATCCCCATCGTAAACGCCACCATCGCATGGCAGACCAATCCCCATCGTAAACGCCACCATCGCATGGCAGACCAATCCCCATCGTAAACGCCACCATCGCATGGCAGACCAATCCCCATCGTAAACGCCACCATCGCATGGCAGACCAATCCACACCGTAAACGCCACCATCGCATGGCAGACCAATCCACATCGTAAACGCCAAGCAGGAGAATGATCACTGTGCAGCAGTGCTGAGAGAAGCGAGAGAATGTGAGATAGATACATAGATTGATAGAATAGATAGGAAGAGACTGAGAGAGAGAGATGAAGAGAGATTTAGAGGAGATGGAGAGAGAGAGAGAGAGAGAGAAATTCAGAGAATGAAAGAGAGAGATGGATAGAGCAAGAGAGAGATTTATATAGAGAGAGATAGATAGAGAGAGAGAGAGAGAGAGGGGAAGAGAGAGAGAGAGAGAGAGAGAGAGAGACAGAGAGAGAGAGAGAGAGAGAGAGAGGCATACATGCATACACACACACACATACTTTCTGATGCACATTGAGATGACATGGCAGTTAAGCTGATTATGGCTGCATAAAAAGGCATGCTGTGCTGTGGCATGGAATAGATATCTGTAGCTAGATGGCCTCCTCTGACATATGGTGGCTGGGGTAAATAATATAATTATGGACTGGCCTACAGCCAGTGCACACACACAGACGCACGCACACGCACGCACGCATGCACACAAACACAGTGTCCCCCTCATGCCAGGAAACTAAGCGATGATTGATTGCCAGTCAGGATGGCATCTATTCAGCGGGCTTCAGCCAGGGAGAACAAACATTACAGGAGGAGGAGAGAGAGGGGGGGAGAGAGAGAGAGAGAGAGAGAGAGAGAGAGAGGGAGGGAGAGAGAGAGAGAGAGAGAGAGAGAGAGAGAGAGAGAGAGAGAGAGAGTGTGTGTGTGTGTGTGTGAGTATTCCAAACGCATGCATGGCTTAGAGTGTTCTGGAAATAACGTGATGAGAGAGGTCCATCCGCCTGATGCTTGTTTGGTAAACACCTGTTTTGAATATTCATGCCGAGAGATAGATATTCACCACCCGTACTGTACTGACAGGGTTGCCAGATGAGACTGATGACACACACACACACACACACACACACACACACACACACACACACTGCTGCTGGCATTATTCTGTCCTGCATTCACCGTCTCAATTCCGCTCCTAACTTATAGGCTAAGTGATGTCTGTTAATTATTTCTGCACTACCTATTCAAATCAGGAACGGATATCCTCAGGATAGCCTACGGACTAATAGGTTGAAGACGTTTTTTTTGTATTGGTGCTTGTGAACATTTCATCCTTTCAATGCGCTGTTGTGCGCGATCGACGGGATTCCGGTTAACTGGGGATGTGATGCACACATGACAATACATCTGTTACACCAGGTGTGGCTAATCATCTGTGATTAGGACTGCAAATTCAGTTGCTTCGGTGGAGATGCGAACCAACAGTAGCCTATGACTGGGGAACTATGACTCCTTCGGAGGCTGGATAACCTGTCGCGCCACGACATGTCACAAAAGGCTGTGCAGTCCCGTGCACTGCACTGCACTGCTGTAACCCACCCATCCCCCACAGACAAACATTCATGTTCTGAAAAGTTCAACACGTTCTGAACATTTTAGCCGCTTTGCATTAAGTTTTCGAGCAGACACTTGTCCACGGTGACGCAACATCGAAAGTGAAACGCAGAGACTGTTCACAAATAGGCTAACTGAATAAAGATTTCATTAAAAAAAAACCCACAGCATTTCTATGAAAATGTGCTGGGTGACCACACTGCCTATACCTATCCAGATGCACGTATAGCAACAATGAGAAAGAGAGGGAGAGACGGAGAGAGAGAGCGATTAGCGCGTATCTCTCTGTGTGTGTGTGTGTGTGTGTGTGTGTGTGTGTGTGTGTGTGTGTGTGTGTGTGTGTGTGTGTCGGGGAACATTTGAAGTGAAAAAACACCCTCCCCCACTTCAGCATCAGATGTTGGTGGTCTACAAGTCAATATGTTTACCCGACTATCTTGTAGCCCAGTCATGAAGTTCATAAAGCCATCGGTAGCCTATAGGCCAAGATATCCAAAATCCCTCCGCAAATTTCTGCATTGCCTGAGTTCATAGGCTAAAACAACTTTATTTAGGCCTAACTTATTTAGCTTACTTTATTAGCCTTATTTAGGCCTATTATCGTATTTAGGCTTTAACGTGGGCCTATTTTACAAAATATCGAAAGAAGGAAAAGACACGACAGACAAGTTGAGGCTTACTGATCGTAGCCTATTACAGCAAATCGAACATGCGCTTTATGAACACACTAGCCTGAGGGCAAACATCTTCTTGGCACTATTGAGATAACCAGGCCATGCCATGAATTCAACTACCTGGGCCCACACTAAAATACTGACAGACTACAATTGCTTGGATCTTCAGTGGGGTTCGTGGGTCCGGGGGGATGGGTGGTGATGGCACGCTTCATGTATTTTTCCCCACCCCATGCATGCACGCGGACACACAGGCTCGGGACATTCACCCAATGAATGACTGAGTGCGGCTAAATATGCCTGTTGCATATCGTAGCCTAATTATTCACACATCACGTCAAGTCACAAATTAGTAGTCTCTTGCAGTTGACCTATGCCAAATTAACGTCCTCCCTGTAAGGCTGCACTAATTCAAACAGGTAGAGGAGTCGGCTTAGCCTATAGCCAAAGTCTATAAAATGTAGCCTATTTTTTGTAATTTCCAATTATCTAGGCTATGTTTACGATAATGATTTGTTGCGCTACGACGGTGCTCAAGACAAGTTGGAACATAGTCATCTCAAGTGCTCCCATTTTATTTTGATCCTGCTTTAAGTCAATGGGCGAGAGGGACGGATGAAACGGGTGTTTCATTCGTCCCGACAGTGTCTACTGACACTAAAATCCCTTTTGCCTGTAAACCTGACAACTTTGGCTTTTCATACTTTCGGATATGTTAAAGTTTTCGAGTAAATCGCAGTGTTTCATTCGTCCCGAGTTTCATGAGTCCCTGCTCTCCCCTACTGCCTAAACTGTTACAGTTTAAATGCGTCCTCTCCAAACTGTGTGTGTGTGTGTGTGTGTGTGTGTGTGTGTGTGTGTGTGTGTGTGTGTGTGTGTGTGTGTGTGTGTGTGTGTGTGGGGCGAGAGAGGGAGAGAGAGAGAGCGAGGGAGAGAGGCGCTTAATTCCCCGCAGAAAGAGCAAGGCGATGTCTCCAAATATTAGACAAATGCATCTTATTTTAGTTAAGTAGACATCAGGGATGTATTTTGCTTAATAGCAACGCCGACCTGATTGGTTCATATTGCTCTGAGAAGGCTAGGCTATATTTTAATGGGTTTACGCGCGCGAGGTCATCTAACTGTGGTCACAGTCGCCAGGTGCTATTATGAGAGGAAAACTATAGCACGTTGGCAAACATTAAAGTCAGTTTAAGCCATGCATATGATGAACCAGTTTTCTTGTTTGAAAAAAAAACACACTTCCCGGTGCGCAAGGTGCACGACTGACCCAGATGAAATCGCACGAGGAACTCCATGATTATGAGATGACATTGCATATATTTCCCAGCATATATTTCCCCTCTCTCTCTCTCTCTCTCTCTCTCTCTCTCTCCAAACCCAGTTGTACTTGGACTCACTTTTAACACCGCTGGCCTACCCAGGTGAATCGCAGCACACATTGCAGTGAGCCGTGCCGTGTGCGAGTGCTGAGCAACTTCACCCCTAACGTTTAACCTAGACTAGCGAGTGCAGTGTTGTAAATCACGTGGAATAAGTGCAGCGATTACCTGCATAGCCTACTTAATTATGGAAGTGAGTGTCATTTGGACTGCCTATGGAATCAAGCCTACTGTCACCAAGCTCTTCCTGTCTCCCCAGCCTCGCAATGGATGGACACCTGGCCACCGCTCCTCCGCCTCCTTCGGAACGGATGACTGTGGGGGGGATCTCCAAGGAAATTTGGAATTTCGGACTTGTATAGATTTGGGGTGCCCCGGGACTCTTTTAGATTTCTGTTAGTTAATAAATATTATTTTAAAACTCAATATTTGTGTCTTGGCGTATTTGTGGTGTACAGTACTCTCCAGGGTATTTGGTAACAAGGAGAGGTGTCGCTGGAAAAATGCGCACTTTCTCACCTGCGACACATAACCCGACAGTTGGTTACACTTAATTTGAGCACGAAAACAGCAATATCAGTCGCTCGCTAATTTTTGCCAATGTGACAACATTAAATTCATTAGGGAAGTGTAGGTTAGGTTATCGCCCCAGCTGTTGGCGATGTGAGATAAATAGCCAACGCTTACACGCTCAAACGAAGCGCTGTTAGGTTACTGCGGTGAGGTGTATTGCACTCTCAGTAATTTTTACCAAACGAATAAGTATCCACATCCAGACAACAAGTCTGAAGTTGCAATATTAGACGTTTCAAATCTTGCGATGCGATAATCGGTATGGCTTCTGGCTACACTCAATTTACATTTTGTCAGAGCTTGCACATTAATGCAATTCATCCGATCATCATTTTTTAAAAAAAAAGAAAATTCATTACATTATTTAGGCTATTCTTTTTATGACTCTTCCTACTTCCTGGAGGTGTTCTCACACAATTTATAGGCATATTGTTATCCGCTGAATCGGTGCGTGCTCGTCTAAAACATTCCAAGCACTCCCAAGTGCCACCCGGCGGTTGTTTGGGTACACTGCAGCTAGGCCCGGTACGTACCGAGGTGGATGACGTGGCATTACCTCGGTAAAGGGTGTGCATTGTAGGGGGACCGACTGTACTTGACAGACCTTTTTAATATTTATTTTTCTTCAAAATGCTACTATTACTATGTCAGAACGCTATAAAGGACTTTTTAGGAAAAGCACAAAAGCACAACAATTACCTCTTAATGCATGTCCTCTACAAGTCTTCTGTTGTCCAGTCTTGCACTTTAAATGTCTGTATGAGCACTGTCTATGTCCATACTGTCTTATGTCCATGTATAAGTACTGTCTATGTCTATACTGTCTATGTCCTTACCTAGATTAGTCTATATCTGTATGGGAAAGCAAGAAATGTAATTTCAAATTCTTTGTATGACCAGTGCATGTAAAGAAATTGACAATAAAACCTACTTGACTTGACTTGACTTGACTTGATGATTTCCAGCCCAAAAAATGGTTAAAATCCTGTTTGGTAAACACCCATGCTAACCGACACATATATATTCACCACCCGTATGCTGCTGCCAGCCCAGTCAACTCTCTGCACTGCAGTCAGCTACTGATTTAGCAGCTATTCAGCCACCAGCACTCATACTCAGAAAAGAGTTTAAATGCCTATTACACACCAATGTCCAGCTCCCTTTGTGTGTGTAATCTGCCTTGGCAAGACCACCAGTTGTGGATAAACTGTTTACTGCACCTCCTAAATGAGGTTTCGTTAGTCTTCTTCCAAGGCCTATGGACTGCTTGGACGGAAATTGGAGTATGAATGAGAGCCTGGCTTGCTGAATTGAGCAAGGTGTTTGTGTATGTGTGTGTGTGTGTGTGTATGTGTGTGTGTGTGTGTGTGTGTGTGTGTGTGTGTGTATGTGTGTTTGAGTGTGTGTGTGTGTCTGTGTGTGTGTGTGTGTGTGCAGGGCCGCGTTATCCTATGGTGCAACCGGTGCTGCAGCACCGGGCCCCGCCACTAGAGGGGGCCCCGGACGTCGTGAGATTGGAAAATATGAAACGATATTTTGAGACAATCAAATTACTTTTACGATTGTACTTTTGACGCATTTCGCCATCCGTAGGCAAGCAGAGGCGCATATGCATATCTTGTCACCAGGCTAGACAGGCAGCTTGGGCCCCCCAAGACTGTAGCTGGGGAACAGTAGTGGCGATTTGTTACAAGTGTTCTTTCTTTTTAATTTTCGCTTGGCCCCCCTACTGAGCCTAGAATCGCCTCTGCATGCATGCAGGAATCGGAGCTCTTCGGAACTTATCATTTCAATCAGATGCTTTTGGTTGTGTGCCAACAATGAAAACGGTCGTCAATATTTTTGAGTTTGATGATGGGCTACGGTCGGGCTAAGATGTGAGAAAGTCGGCGTCAGCACTTGCTTCAGATTGTACGGCTAAACTGCCAGGCATGGATTAACGCATTAAAGAGAAGGTTGGCAACGTTATCCATTCTTGTAATGTCAGTGTTATAATCGCTTTTTGTAATTGTTGCATAGCGATCATGGACTTGTGCAATCATGTAGGCCTAAGCTAAGCAAACAGAGCACAGCACACCAACCTAACTTTATCTTATTCTATAGTTAAAACATGGGTAAACTAGAATGGGCACTCGGTAGAGCGCAAACCTTCGC